>NC_137972.1:33254939-33368932 GCF_963924665.1 Micromys minutus
AGAACCACCAATTCTGAATTCTAAATTCTGGATATCAAGTGGTCCTGAAAGAGTCTTTGCGTTCTCACAACAGCTCACCAAGTTTTAAGTACTCAGTGGCTTTTCTAGTTCAAATTTACAATATCCTTCCACAGTCCTTCCTAAAAAAAAAAAAAAAAAAAAAAAACTTGGTCATGTCCGTCACAACAATACCCTGCTTCCTGGTACCAATGTCTTTGTTAGGGTTCCTTTTACTGTGATAAAACACATCGACCAAGTAATCTGGAGAGAAGAGAGTTTATCTTGCTTACATTTCCATATTATAATTCATCATCTTAAAACAATCAGAGTAGTAACACAGACAGGGCAGGAACCAAGAGTCAAAGACTGATGCAGAGGCCATGAAGCCTCTTACTTACTGGCCCTCTCTTTGTGGCTTGCTCAGTATGCTTTTTTACAGCATCCAAGACCACTATCCCAGGAGTGGCACCACCTCCCATATTAGTCAGTAGTTAAGAGGATGTTTATAGCTTGCCTACATCCCAATCTTACAGAGGCATTTTCACAGTGAAGGTTCCCACCTCTCAGATGACTCAAGCTTGGGTCAAGCTGACGTACATTTAGCCAACATACATGCTCTGCTGGCTTGTGAATCAGGTGTCCATTCATCCTCCAAGAGCTCAGAACTCAGCTAGGGAGGCAGGGGTTATACAGGTAGCGAAAGGGAAAACCCTCAACAAAGACAAAAGTTAGGTGCTCAGAAAATGACAAGGACAAATACTCAGGGACTGGGGAGATCCAAAAAGCTTTCCCAGGAGGATCAATGGCAGACATGATAAACGAAGGAGACTCCAGGCAGAAGGGATACATACAAGGAAAGTGTGGAGTGTGACATGGCAGAGGTAGTTGTGTTTTAGAATGGCTGTACCCACTGAGTGTGCACTAGGAATGAGTAGGAGACGGGATGAGAAGCAGGACAATGATGGGTGACAATGGCTAATGCTCATTGAGCGTCTTGTACATGTCAGGTTCTGACTCACCGAAGATGGAGACACTTACACACTAAGTAGTGAGGCAGTGTGCCCAAGGCACGTAGTGCACATTGATTTCTTATGAGCCTCATTAAGAAACCTGGTCAAGGGTTGGAGAGATGGCCCAGTGGTTAAGATTACTAGCTTTTCTTCCAGAGGTCCTGAGTTCAAATCCCGGCAACCACACAGTGGCTCACAACCATCTGTAATGAGATCTGATGCCCTCTTCTGGTGTGTCTGAGGACAGCTACAGTGTACTTATATATAATACATAAATAAATCTTTAAAAAGAAAAGAAACGTGGCCAAAGAGCCAAGGAAGTGGAAGGCTAACTGCAACATACTGAGGCACCCACACTTACTGGGTGGAACAGAGGCACTGCATTTACCCCACCATTCTGTGGAGTGTCTGGAACTCAGACGAGTGCTGCTTTTCTTGGTTTAGCTTATAGTCTCAAGGTGGCACCGGCATGGTTGGGGTGGGATGTCTGGCACCTGGGTCATCACACGGACCTGCCCCTGTAACCACTTTCTCAGCCTGTTCTTCCTGGTGACTCACAAGCATCCAGGACTTCTTGATGTCTAGACTCTCAAGTCCCCACACCTCATTTCCTATGTATTGTGCTGGTCAAAGTGGGCAGATTCATGACGTGAGAGAGAATTAGGTTAGACTTCAGATGGAGGGAGATGCAAGTATACCCAGGAAGGGCAGAATGGTCTGAGGGCATCTTTGAACATTAGTGAGCACAGTTAAAACTTTTATTTCAGAAGGAGGCCATATCAGCCTTGTGGAAGATGGATTGAGTTGGATGATTAAAGACATTGTTCTCGGTCACTTTCTGTGACTGTGATAGAACACTGACCAAAAGTAACTTGGTGACACACAGCTTGATGTGGTTGACAGGCCATACTCCATCATTGAGAGAAGCCAGGGCAAAAACTCAGGGCAGGAACCCAGAGGCAGGAACTGAAGCAGAGGCCATGGAGGATCAGCACTAATTTGCTTGCTTCCCTGGCTTGCTTTCTTATACAACTCAGGACCACCTGCTCAGCAATGGCATTGCCCAAGGTAGGCTGAGGCCCCAACATCGATCAATAACAAAACAGAGTCCCACAGTCCTGTCCCCAGGTGCAGGGAGGCAATTCTCAGTTAACTTTCCTTCTTCCCAGGTGTGTCAAGTTGACAACCAACATTAGCCATAGAAATCATGAAGATTAATTATGAACCACTATGATAAACTTGTATAATTTCAGTTGAGTTGGTTACAAACTTTCCTTTGATTCTGTTATTATGGGAAGATGAATGCCAGCGGAGTTTCACATGAAGACAACACACACACACTAGCTTACATTTAATGAGCACAGATATGAAAAATACTGCAAAAGTACACTCTGATGAGAGTGGGCAGAATGTGATGCATGCCTATAATTCTAGCACTTAGGAGGTAAAACAGCAAGAGGATCATGAGTTCAAGGTCAGCCTGAGCTATCTGTCAAGGCTCTCAAATAAAGCAAAGCAAAGCAAAGCAAGTGGGAAAGTTGGGGTTGGAGAGATGGCTCTTTGGTAAAGAGTCTTTACTGTTCTTGTAGAGAACATGAGTTTAATTTTCAGAACCCAAATGGCAGTGTACAACCATCTGTAACTCCAGTTCCAGGGGTTCTAGCACCCTCTTTGGGCTCTGTAGGCAATGCATGCATGTGGTGGACAGACATACATGTGGTACATAGACATGCATGTGGTGCACAGACATACATGTGGTACATAGACATGCATGTGGTGCACAGACATACATGTGGTACATAGACATGCATGTGGTGCACAGACATACATGTGGTACATAGACATGCATGTGGTGCACAGACATACATGTGGGCAAAACAAGACTATACATATAATTTTGGCTAATTTGGTTGTCACTTGACAACAAAACTTTATATAATATATGCATTTATATAATTACATTAAAAATATATCTTTAAAAGAAAGAATAGCAAAGTCAACCTGAATACTCGGCCTATCTGAATTAGAAACTTGCATGATCTTTTAAAATACTTTAATTTATCATGATGATAGTGATAAGATGATGAGGTGGTGTGTGTGTGTGTGTGTGTGTGTGTATGTGTGTGTGTATGTGTGTGTGTGTGTGTGTGCATACATGCATGTGTAAGGCAGGGTGAACATGAGTATGCATACCACCACATACATGTAGAGGTTAGGAGAAAACTTTCAGGAGTCGAACTCTCCTTTCATCATGGGTCCCAGAGACTGAACTCAGGTCAGGTTTGTGTAGCAAGTGCTGTTGTCTGCCAGGCTGTCTTTCCAAACCCCAAACCTGTGTTCTCAACTGTTTGCTCCCATGTTGTCCCTGGAAACCAGGTGAAGAATGGGTTTATGCCAGTTCCACAAAAAGGTTCCAAGTCAGATAAAGCTCATTAGACTTAAAAGTTTTATTCATCGAACTGTCTAGTCATGCACACCAAAGAAAGTCCTAACAACACTGTTGCTTAGTGAGCCACTTTGGAAACCATCTCTTAGGTTGCTGGTAGTTGAGATAAAGCTACGTCTTAATACTTGTTTCCTTCTCTTTCTTGCAAATCATAATTTTTAGTCAAATGAATATTTATTAAATGCTTTATTTGGTTATTAATCACAATTATATTGCATTATATTATTGAGTATTTTATAATGATTATGTGATTAAAATCTAAAAAGTATGCGGTGACTACATCTCCTTTCTTGAGTAACTACTTTGTTTTTTCTTGGAGTTAATAATGTCTTCTCATTTTCTTTCTCTCATGTTTTTTGCATTGTTTCCTAAATCTGTTCTTTTCTTTTCTATTAGACCTTCCATAGGCCTACCAGTGGGTTGTTTTTGTCTATTTTTTTTTTGTCAGAATTTTTTATCTCAATTCTTAAAAGATTTTATTTATATTTATTTTTCTAAAATTTGTATATGTGTACTGCATTTAAATTATTTTTCTCCTTTTCCTCCCTTCAACTCCTCTCTCAAATTCATGGTCTCATTTTCCATTATATACACATACATATATACACATTATATACACATTCATACACATATACATATATGAATATATCATTATGACCTACTGAGTTCATTTAGTGTTGCTTGTATGTATGTGTTTTTAGGACTGACCATTGGGTACTGAGGTCATCAATTAGGATTAACCAATTAGGAGGCTCATCCCTGGGAACACTGAATCTCCCTGTCTTTTTAACCATCACTTGCCGGTAGCTCTTTATGTAGGGGTGGATGGAGCCTTGTGTGATTTCCCCCATCCACATTGCTATTAACCAGTGTTATTGTTCAGGTTTTGGGTTTTTGTTTGTTTTGAGACAGGGTTTCTCTCTGTAATCCTGGCTGTCCTGGAACTTGATCTGTAGACCAGACTGGCCTTGAACTCACAGATCCACCTGCCTCTGCCTCTCAACTGCTGAGATCAAAGGCATTCCCTACTAACTCCACCAGATCTTGTTTAGCAGTAACATTATTGCGTTTTCATGAATGCAGCTTCCCTGTGTTTGTAGAAGACAAGTGCTCCTAGAAGGTGTACTGGTCCTCAGTCTCTAACACTCTTTTCTCCCCTCTGCTGAGATGGTCCCTGAGCTGTAGATGTAGGGATTGTGCTATGGTTGTATCAGCTGAGATCAGTTACCCAGTGGTCGGTTGTTCTTTGCCCTGTCATGGCTTTCTGTGATGATCTCTCTCTCTCTCTCTCTCTCTCTCTCTCTCTCTCTCTCTCTCTCTCTCTTTCTCTCTCTCTCTCTCTCTCTCTCTCTCTCTCTCTCTCTCTCTCTCTCTCTCTCTCACACACACACACACAAGCTTCATTAAAGGGGGTTGAGAACTCCATAAGGACATAAGGTTATATCAGTAATTTTTCATACAGTTGTATAGCATGTGTTCTCAACTTTTCTTCTGTTAAGTCTTTCTCCTCCGATATCCACCAAGCATTTCTCTAGACCTTTAGCCTACTTGTAAATTGGGGAGTTAGTTTCGCTTTAACTTTTATGTTGGACCCTATGTTTTTTGGGTCCTGTGGTCTACATGCCATCTACAGCCTAAGAAAGGTACAAGAGAGAAACATTTTCTGAAGTTTCTATCCCATATGAATTTTTCAGTTCAGCTGCATAAAAAACTGTTCAAATTATGTTTCCTTGAAGGTGGTATCCCAGTGTGTTCTTAGCTTCCAGGATCATTTTCTAGGAGCTCAACATAGTTCTTTATCTCTTGATTTTATCAGATGTATCTTTCAGGATACTTCTAGGCTCTTCTCAATACCCCTGGTTTGTTGAAATTGGCATTGACCTTATCTTCTTCACAGTTCTTTTCTTCAGGTTTCAGGAAAACTTTTTTTTGGTGATTTCCCCTCTTTCCTGAATGAACTGGATTGATCCCTGACCTCTTTATTTATACTTATTATATAGATTTTATTTATATTTTATCTAAATTTACCCTTAGCCATTATTTTGCCTTTTGATTAGTAAGCAGTCAATTAACTTTTAAGTTTTTCCAAGAGTTCTTTTTTGTAGATCTTGTATTTTGTTTTTTGTTTTTTAAGTTGATTGATGCAATATGTAAATCCTGTAGGGGTAGCAACTATAGTTTTCATTGGTGGCCTTTCCTAATTATTCCTGGTTCAGTTGAAGGGGACACTGTTCTTTTGTGTCCCCAGTCCCTCTTAAAGGAAAACACTGCAGCCCGGGTCCTTTGTTTCATTTTTGTACATTAGGCCCTGAATTTATATGGAGTGGGCTCCAGCAGCTTGGGCTATCTCCCATTAGTCCTCACAAAGTGTGCTTCTCTCTGGGTGGCGCAGGCTGGCGTTTCAGCCGAACCCAGGTGCCCTTCTCTTTGGTTTCTTTTTTCTTCTGATCATTCTCCTTCACCCGCTTCAGGAAGCTGTCTCTGCCCTTCCAGTGCTTGATGTGCTCAGTCCTCTTGACGTGCTCAATCATTGATCTTCTTAGCCAGAATCTTGCCCTTGCTTGTTTACAGTGATGCCCACAGCATGCTGGGTGACTTTGTAGTCTCTTCCGGGTTTTCCGTGGTAACACTTCCGGGGCATTCCTTTCTGAACAGTGCCCATTCCCTTGATGTCTACAATATCACCCTTCTTGTAGATTCGCATGTGTGTGACCAAAGGAACAATTCCGTGTTTCCTAAAAGGCCTAGAGAGTGAAATAATGAGGAAAGTTAGGTGTACATTTTGATACCGAGTGCCCTGCCTCTATTCCTTTGTGTTCCTCCTGTTGGTGAGTTACTGAAAGATGCTCCGCCCTTTTTTTTTTTTTTTTTTTTTTTTTTTTTTTTTTTTTTTTTTTTTAACATATCTGGAGACCTTACATTCTCACTTCATGTTTTTGGCATAAAACCTGGTTGGCAGACATATTGGTTACTTCGCATTTCTTCAACCTATCAAAAGCAGATTCAGGAAGGAGGGAAGGTTTGCTTTGGCTTACGGTTCCAGGGTATAGTCTGTCATAGTGGCGGGCAGTCGTGGCAGCAGGGATTTAAGGGAAAGTTGGTCACATTTGAAGTCAGGACATAAAGGGGGTGAATGCTAGCACTCCACTTCCTCCTCCCATACCGTCCTGTCTCCCTAGTGCTTGGAATGGTGTCACCCATTCAAGGCAGATTCTCCTACCACGATTGACCCAGTTTTTAAACTCCCTAATAGACATTCCCAGAGATTTGTCTCCAAGGTGATTCTAGATCCTCTGAAGTTGACAATCAGTACAAGCCACCAAAGAAACCCTGGGTGCACAGATAGAGCTTGTGTTGTAGGGCTCTTTGCTGTTGGGTTTTTGGTAAACCATCTTGTTGGCTTGTTCTATATTTGTGATATATAGGCACAATGGAATATTTCTAGCCTGAAGGAAGAAGAAAACATTGGTACAGTCTACTACATAGCTCAACTATGAGGATGTAAAATGAAACGAACCATACACAAAAGGGCTGAGTGTGTGTTCAGTGTGGTTTCACTTACATGAGACATCAACAGCAGCTATACAGAGACAGAACCAGAGTTAATATGGGGAAAGAAGGAGGAGACTGGCAGGCAGTGCTTCACAGGCACAGATTTTCATTTGAAACCATAAAAGTTCTTGAGAAAGATGCTTGGGGTCCTTTACACGGTATGGGAATGTATATCATGCTAGTGAGGTGAACACCTAAAACATGGCTTCATGGCTTTCTCTCCCTCACCACTCCCCATCCCTTTCCCTCTGTCTCCCCCTCCCCTGTCCCCTCCCTTCAGCCTAGGCCAACACTCTATAACTGAGCCATGTTCTCAGCCCTAAAATGGCAATTTTAGTATTATGCATAATTTATGCCATAAAAATAAAAAAGAGCAAAAAAAAAAAAAAAAAAAAAAAAAAAAGGCAGGGACGAAAATATCTAGCTCACAGCGACAGTACTTTCCACTTTTCCACTTTCCAGGTAGATGTCCCTTTTCAATCTTTTTCTCTACCTCTGTTTCTGTTTTTTTTTCTTTTTCTTTTTCTTTTTTTCAAGACAAGATTTCTCTGTGTAGCTCTGGCTGTCTTGGAACTCACTAGGAACCAAGTTAGGCTCGAACTCAGAGATCTGTCTCTGCCTCTGTCTCCAGAGTACTGAGATTAAAAACGTGAGCCACAACTTCTGGCTTCCTTTTAAATCTCTTGATCACACTTTCTCTTCTCAGAAAGAGAAAGGAATAGAGGTGCATGGTCCCATAAGATAGTTTTTAGTCTCTGCTACATGGATGGGAAGATGCTGGAAGAGTTTCAGTTTGATTTGTTTCCATATGGAAGGGGAAAAAGTGAGTTGTGGACATAATGTATTTGTACAGTATGAAGTACGGCCTGGCTCCGAGGGCACTGAAGGAGACAGAACATAGATGCAGTCAAGTGTAATATATTTACTGTCATCTTGGCTGGAGCCCTGAGTTGCCATAGCAACAAGCCAGAACAGGAACTTGATTACAGGAAGGCCTTCTTAGGTTCAACTTACATTATTTAATTAGGCAGAAATGATAGGGCAGATCATCACATGGCACCCAGAAGATCTTCTAAGTCGATAAGCTGCATAATTAGTCAAATCCAATAAGTCTTTAAAACAAGTGAAACAACCTCCCAAAGCTTGCTTTTTGCATTCCTTGCCCTCAGAGTCATCAATAGTTCAAAGAATTTTCTGAGGTTTCTTTGGTGAAGTATTTGAAGCAGAGTTAGCAATAGTATTGGAGGGTTCTTCTCACTAGTGTAGAGCAAGAAGTCACACAAGGAGATTAATGAGAGATAACAACTTGCCGATATTGGCATTTAACATTTCAAGATGTCTAGTATGTGCAAGGTCATCATATGAAGAAACTATTGTGTAAAGGTCAAGTTTTAGGGCTCTGTCATGGAGCAGGGAGAGCAATTTTGAAATTTCAGTTGCAATGCACTATACTGCTAGGGGAGTTTAGAATAAAATGTGGCAGTCACCACATCTCAGCTTCTGGAAGACAGGGTTGGTGTTAGCTATTTTCTGTTGTTGTTGTTGTGTTGCTGTGATAAAATATGACTACAAACAACTTCTGAAAGAACGAGTTTTTGGCCTAGCGTTTGTGAGGGATAAGCATTCACCATAGGAGAGAGGCATGAGAGCAAGCTATTGACCTGGCCACAGGAGAAGGAAGCTGAGATCTCATGTCTCCAGGCTCAGGTATGAGGCAGAGAAGGAACTGTGTCAGGAGCCATGTTGAAAGGCTAATGCTAATAGGTAGCCTTCCTGGAGGTGGCCTACCTTTTTACAAGGACTAAGATGGGTTGTAAATTGTCCTGAAGCTGTTTGTATTTTAATGTTAAATCTACTTCCCCAAGAAGGGCTGCCCAGGGTGTACTCAGGAGGTGACTATCTGAACCTTCCCATTTTAATTAGTAAAGTAAAGGAAAGCCAGTGACTGAGCGGGGCAAGGGAGGTGGAGAGAAGGGAGGTCAAAGAGGTCAGAGGATGAGGAGAGGTCGTGGTAAGATGGAGGCTCCCAAGGACCAGCTAGACCCAGGTGATATTGATTGGTGTTAAATAGCTATGAACATTAAGGATTTTATAGGTCTAGTATCTCATATAGAAGGGCAGTTTGTATCTTTGTCTATTTGATGCAATCTTGTTGTGTAGAGGGTTAGTGGATTGAGAGTTGAATATGTAAACCTGTATGAAAAGCTATTGGGCTGTAGTGTTGTGTTTGTGGGATTTTGGGGTACAGAAACACCCTAGGACAGAGGCAGAGAACAGGTGGTAGTAAACCATCAAGGGAAGGAAGTTGTGTGAATGGTGTGAGATCCGGGTAGTGGTTTTGGACCAGGTGCCCTCAGCTCTGTATAAGGGTCAGGCCTGGGAGTGAGACCTCCTTGCCGATAAAGAGATAAACCATTTTTTTTAACGTTTGCTGCAATAATGGGTGAGTTCTTAGAGTCAAGGTCCCAAAGAGACTTCATCTCAGGAATGCTTCTTGCAGTTGATATGCCATTCCTGTTATTATTAAATTAATATAACAATCTCTCGGCATTATCCCGCCCTATTGAGCAGATTTGCTACAGATCAACATAAAGATGAACTTTTATAAAATAATGTTATTTAGATGAAATAATGACTTTATAGAATTCCTAATTTGATCTTAGAAAGTTTTAAGAGATAATTTTAGTTGTTTTGCTAGGAAGATGTAGTAAAAATTAGAATAAAAAACGTGTCCACTCCTTATAATAGTTAGTAAAGGCTACATAATAAGAAATACAATAAACTTTCATAATTACACTAAAAAGAGATATGGGCTTGGGACAAATTTGTGTTCAAGAAAAAACTTCAGGGCTAAGGATAAAGCCACAGGTGGGCACTATGATAAGACAAGCCATTGTGAAAACTGTTGCTTTGAACTTATAATGAGCTTATAGAATGAAACACTGCTTTGAACTTAATATTAACATCTTTTTGTAACTCCCCTTTTGTAACATTTTATCTAGGAAATAATTTTCTAAAAACTTTTGTTTATAAAAAGGCCAAAGAAAAATGTTGGTGGCATTTGGGGGCCTTTCCTCCATCCATCCATCCATCCATCCATCCATCCATCCATCCATTCATCCATCCATCCATCCATCCATCCATCCATCCATCCATCCATCCATCCATCTATCCATTCATCCATCCATCCACTCACCCAAATGTATGGGTGCAGCCATTTTCCACTTCACCCAGTGTGTATGTGTTTATGTGAGTGACATCTTTTCTTTCCAATTCCTCTCTGGTTCAAAAAGAGTTAAGGAGCTCCCTAGCCAGTGACAGGCTCCTGGCTGAAGGAAGGAGCACTAGCAAAAAAGTCCTTTTACTTATTTCCCTCCTGCTAAACAGCATGTGTTAGCCACCAGACATTAGCGCTTATTTAAGCACAAGTAATCGTGAGTTCAGTTTTTAGTACAGAACAGTAAGGAAGAGTTAAAAGGCCAGAGATTATAAGTCTTTCAAGCTGCTGCATCTAATGCTGTGATCCACTGCAACCCTTTCCAGCCCTGCAAGCAGAACTGGACATGGCGCGAGTCTTTAAATTCTGAAAACTCATCTCCAGCTACATTCTTCCTCCAGAGAGGTGGCACCTTCCTGTATATGACCACTCCAAACATTGTCACCAATCGGGGAGCACATGTTAAGTGCCTGAGTCTATGGCAAAGGTTTCTTTATTGAATTCTTTATTCAAACCGACACAGGAGTTTTAAACAGAGCTATAGAATAAGCCACCCTTTTGAGGAAGGCAGATTGGATTCATTTACAATCTTAGCATCACCTGAAGCCTCAGTCTGTCAGCCTCTCATTACGTTGGGCTCATTTCAGCCGTTCTCCTTCTCTATCCCTCGTGCCAGGCAAGGTTGTCAACTGGAATTACATCCTGGTCAATCTCCCTGGGCAAATGGTTCTCTTCAAGTCTGTAGCAATCCTGGAAGGCCTGCGGATTTTGTTGAGTGGAGCTTGACTCGCCTATCTACAGTGATGGGCTGTTTTACAGCAGAGGGACTTTAATCGAGTTGTTTTTCCCCCTGAATACAATTGTATGATCAAACATAAAATTTAAATCATTTTGTTTTTAGCCTTTGTAATTTTTTTTTTTTTTTTGGCAGTTGCTCATTCTAAAGCTCCAAGTGAGACATGACACAGTTTAAAAGCAAAGGTCAGATATGGCCCTCGTGTGCTCTTTTGGGACAACAGTAAAATATGACAAACACAATGAGTGATTAATCACTGCAGGAGCGATATATATCAGGTGGTCCCAATTTGAGCATCTTAGGCTCCTAAGAGTCTCAGAGAGCTGTGATGGGGAGGGAGGGGAAGGGACCTCTATTCTATTTCCAGGCTTCAAAAAGGACCAACCCCAGCAGCTTTTATTTACCAGAGATGATATGCTCGGGCTAATTAAACCAAAACATCAGGTCTCTTTGCTTAGGGCTAGAATTAGATCAACCCAGTATAGAAACACCAGTTACCCCGTGCTGACTAGAGGCTCTGATTGGCAGTCTTTGATTAATAAAACATGAGAAAGTGAATTCATTATCAGTTAATAAATGCATTTTGTTCGATAGAAAGTGTTTCAAAGCGTAGTCTTTGTGAGGTGAGGAAAAATAAGATGTTTTATTTTGGTCGAACCACTGGGAATCAATGAGAGGGGTGTTCTTACTAGATGAAAAGATTAAGGAGGGCAGAGAGCAAAGGAGGCTTCATGGGGAGCAGAGATGAGCCTCGCCTAAGCAGGGTTTGGGGCACAGACAGGATTTATTTATTCAGTGGCTTTCAGAGAGTACTCTGGTCCAACAGCACCAGTTCTAAGAACTTGCTAAAAATTCGGACTCTCAGGCTTTGCCTATAGATCAGTCACTCTGGGGACAAGGCATAGCCATCTGGATTATAAGAGGTTTTGGGGGGTGGGGGGAATCTCATGCTCACACAGACTTCTACCATTGCCTCCCAAGTCTGAGATGCTAACAAAGAAGTTGGTCGTACTTAAAGGCACCTGGTCAGTTGAAAATCTAAGTGGGAAGAGTGGGTTGCTGTGGATGTTTCTCTCCTAAACTCCCATCTGCTAACATTCTCCGATCCAGTTTGGTCCAACAGGTTTTTAAGAAGAAACACCCAAGTTGTTTTCTGTGCAGATGTTTTTGAACAATGAGAACAGACTTCATTCAATTTCAGAGGCTCTGTCAGCAACAGAATTAAGCCTGAGTTTACGTTCGCTTCTCTCCCCCCACATTCATTTTCATAGATGCCTTCTTTTTTTGCCCCATGATACTAGTTTTCTATTTATGGGGTGGGATAAGGTGTTCCCTTGGAAACCATGTTACTCAGGTTGTGGGAAAGAGGTAAACACCTGTTGAGACAATGTAGCCAGTCATTTACTGCACAAACCTGATGACTGAGTTTGGTGCCAGAGACTCCAGTGTTAAGGTGGAAGGAAAGAACACACTCTTAACATCCATGCACACGATATGATGTAAGCACACGCAAACACATGTTATACACACGCACAATAACAAATACAATGTGAAAAAGATAAAGAATTGTGTCAGAAGTCTGTGAAGATGAGAAATACAAGGAATACACAAATGATTAAAATGTGAGATATATTGAAGATACCCAATGTTTATATTCACATGTGTATGTGCATATGTATGTGTCTTTACATGAGTGTCCATGTATACATCTATGTTTATGTATGTGTGTATATGCATACACATGTGTGCCTTTCCATGTGTATGTGCTTGTGTGCATATTTGGTATTAGTACTTGATTGAGTAGATCTGTTTCCCTTTCCTTCTTTTTCATTTCTTCCTTCCTTTCTTCCTTTCTTTCTTTTTTGAGAAAAGGGTGCAGAGGCATTTGATTGCAGCAAGAAGCCTCAGATCAAAGAAGAAGGTACACACACAGCAAAAGTGCTCCAGCGGCAACATACAACCTGCTTGTCTGACAGAATCTTGCACACAGCACTTTGTCAGAACTTTGTGGTCCTACTTTTCCTTTGGTGCAAATCCGCTGAGATGTAATGAGAGCTGGAACTTGGATATTTTGCTGTCCTGACAGAAATAAGGGAATCTCCCTGGGGAGGTGGCAATTAACAGCTTCTCCCCAGCTTCCCACATTGCTCAGTTTACTTTGAGTCAGGAAGTGCCAGAATAAACTGGTTCACATATACACATAGATGTGCTACAGACATGGTCAGTCAGGGGCAATTGCGCTGCCTTTCTTTCTCCTCTAGTTTTAAAGTTATAGGTAAGATCTGATTAAAATAATGGTGATATACCCTCTAAGGCAGTGCCTGTCGAACTTTTCAAAACTGAGTACAGAAAACACAGCTTAAAATCTTGTGCACATGCACACACACATACATACACATGCAGCACATTCGTGCATACAGGAGCACATGCACACACATGCATACATACACACACACACACACTTGCATATGCACACACACACACTTTCCTACCATAACAAGGTTTTATGCATCTTTCCTCATCCTTTAGGGTCTTGACTTTATTCTAATTCATAACAATTCCCAACCTATCAATGGTCTCAACTGTTTGGAAAGCTTCACTCTGACACATAGGTTCTCAGTTATTGTGCAGAAAGTTTGCTTGCAAGCTGGGTAAAATCCAAATTCCTATATTCTGCATTTTTTTCTTCTTCCTATTTATCTCTCTGGGGATACTAGTTTGGTGGGGGTTGTGGCTTGGATCTGCAAGTTTTGATAGGTGACCTAGAGGATTTAGATGTAGGCAGAGCTTGGACTACATCCTGAGAAACACTATTTAAAGGGGAAGCTTCAAATGGAAAGGTGGCTCAGGGGCTAAAACATTTCCTGTGCAAACATGAGGATTGGGGTTTAGATCCCCAAACACACATAAACACTGGGTGGGCATGATACCCATCCATAATTCCAGCTTTCAAAGGCAGAGACAGAGCAAGCTGTTTCACAGGACTATCTGTATCATGAGCTCTGGGTTTGATTGAGAGATCCTCCCTCAGTGAACAAGGAGGAAGATCAATAGAGGACAATTCCTGACTTCAATCTTGAGCTTTCACATGCACATAAAAAACCATGCACATACACATGCAAAGATACCCCATACACAAACACCACACACACACACACACACACACACACACACACACACACACACACCATATGACAAATGAGAAAAGAAAAAGAATCATAGTAGAATTCTAAAATGTTGATGTGAAAAACTACTGAGTCACTGTCCTAATTTCGAAGTCTCTTCATTATTTCCTGAATAAAAAGTTCAAACACAGAATGGCAGACAGTGTTCTTCTCTGCACGGTCCCCGCTGAGCTGTTCCGGTGTGTTCACAGCTTAGAGGTATAGTTCCAGTCTCACCGCCCTCCCTTTGTCCTGTTGTATATAATAAAACCATGTCAGTTGCTTCATTATTCACCTGGTAGATGCTTTTGTGTGAATTTGTGTTCTGGCGGCATGCCAGAATAGGTTCCTTCACTGATCTTCCTGCTGCAAGCAACTGAACATGCTGGCTGGCTTACATTTGACAAGCATTCTCAGGAGCTGGAGAGATGGCTCAGCGTTTAAGAGCACTGGCTGCTCAAGCACAAGGTTCCACCTTTGGACCCTGATGCTCTGGCACTGAGTGTGGGTAGGGACAGGAGGATTGCTGGGCCTTGAGAACTGCCAGCCCAGCTGAGGTAATGAGAGTCCCAGATTCAGTAGAGGCTCTGCCTCAGAAGAGAAGACTGTCTACAGAGGAAGATGCCAGGCTCCTCCTTCTGTCCTCTGCATGTGCACAGATGTGCACACCTGCATCTGCATGAGCGCATCCCCCTCTTTCTTTCAAAATAAAAAGCCAAGCAATCCCTCTGTCTTAAAAGTATATATGAGCCTGGTGGGGGTGGTGCATGCCTTTGATTCCAGCACTTGAGAGGCAGAGGGAGGTGGATCTTTGAGTTCAAGGCCAGCCTGGACTACAGAGTGAGTTCCAGGACAGCCAAGGCTACACAGAGAAACCCTGTCTAGAAAACCAAAGTAGATTAGATAGATAGATGGATAGATAGATAGATAGATAGATAGGTAGATAGATAAATAGACAGACAGACCTGAACCATCAAATTAAGGAGTCCTCCAAAGTATAAAACTAAGAAAGATAGTGTTCAAAGCTGACTTTTGCCTCTTGAACAGTTTCTGAACTTGCTGAGCTTTGACCTTTGATTTTTTTCATGGCTTCAGTCATGGGGGGAAAGTAGACCTTTAAAACCTGGGCCCTGTTCAAGTGAAGGGGGTAACATAACATATCTCAAATGGCCATGCTTTGGGAGAAAGATGATGTACTGTAAGGGTGACCAAGAGTCCTGTCTCCTGAAAGAAGAAAACAGCTGCCTATCTTAAACTGTTAGGCTGGGACCCCCACAGAGACATTTTTAAGAATTAGAACTCTAATCACAGGTCAAATCTCTGGATGACCCAAGACCTGAACAAATACAAGGTGCCCTTAGGCGGGGTCTCAATCCACAGGAGCTCAAAAGAACCAAATTCACTGGTCTCCTCCAGGCTCATCGGAGTTTGTCATCATAGAGGTTTAAGACATGTTAGCGCATGATGAAAAAGAATACCAGCACATAATAAATCAAGACAAAAGGACTGTTGGGGCCGGAGAATAAGACTCATAAAGATGGCAAACTGTCGACTCATCGGTCCCAGGATATCAGAGATAAAGTTAAAAGTAAGATAGACTTTGAAAATGACATGTTAGAGTCTTAAAAAAGGATTTCTAGGAATGCAATATAGATGCAACAGTTAGTTAGATATATCTGAAGGGAGAGTTGGTAATTTTGAGGACATTCTGAAAAAATGAAAATATTAGAGAGATAAAGAGATAGAAAACACGAAGGAGTTTGGGAGTTGCAGAAGGCAGGATGAGTGGGTGTAATATGTGGAGAAATGCCATCTGAGAATTTTTCAGTACTAATAAAAACACTTTTCTAAACATGCACTCAGTAAATCTCAAGCAAGAGAAACAAACAAACAAACAAAAAATCCATACCTGCACATATCACAAGCAAAACAGAAGAAAAGGGAAGACAGAGATCTTTGAAGAGTGGTGGCCCCTCCTCCCATTGTCTTTGTGTCAGCTGTCATAAAAACAATTACAAATCTTAAACGTTCAGAGAAAAAATAAATCTTGGGATTACGCAGTAAAGTATTTTTTTCAAAAGGAGGAGGAAATGAGGGTATTAATAGGCAAAGTCTGAGAGAGTTCATTACCAGTTAAATTCTGATTTAAAAAAAAAAAAAGGATGTGTGCAGGTGCCCATGGTGGCCAGAAGAGGGCGTCAGCTCCCCTAGAACTGGGGTTCCAGGTCCTTGTGAGTTGCCTATGCTGAGAACCGAGCTACTGTCCTCTGGAGGAGCAGCAAGTGCTGAGTCACCTTCCAGTTTCCCATCAGTGAAATCTGGACCTCGTGTAGAAGGGTCTGAGGTGAAGGAACGAGGAGCAAAGAAGTCTCAGTGCATGGAGAGAGAAAAACCCTCCAGAAGGCAAGACCTGTGCCTCGCGGGGTGGGGCATTCTATCTAACAGATAGAAAAACAATAATTTTGGAATTTAGGAGAAGACATAATTAAAACTCAGAAGTTTTAGACTATTATTATTATTATTATTATTATTATTATTATTATTATTATTATTATTATTATTATTATTATTATTTTGTTTGGCTTTTCAAATTTCTCTCTCTAGCCCTAGCTGTCCTGGAACTTGCTCAGGCTGACCACAAACTCAAAGAGATCTGCCTGCCTCTGTGTCCCAAATGTTGGGATTAAAGGCATGTGTTACCACTGCCCAGCCTTATTTATTTATTTTCATTTGTATGGCACTTGTTTATTTATATTTGAGACAGGGTCTCACGTAACCCAGGGTAAGCTTACTCTCAGTATGTAGCTAAGGCCTTGAATTCCTGATCATCTGCTTCCAGTGTTGAAAGAGCAAGTGTGAATCCCCTCACCCTGCTGATCCTTTCTGGGTCTTTGCTGCTGTTTTAAGGACTTACTTTTATTTTATGTGCATTGGTGTTTTGCCTGCATGTATGACTGGGAAGGTACCAGATCCCCTGGAATTGGAGTTACAGACAGTTGTGAGCTGCCATGTGGGTGCTGGGAATTGAACTCGGGTCCCCTGGAAGAGCAACCAGTGCTCTTGACTACTGAGCCGTTTCTCCAGCTCCATCTTTTCAGCTTTTAGAGGTGGAAGAGAACTATGATACTGATCCATTTTTTTAAATATAAAAATGCATATATATATATATATATATATATATATATATATATATAGTGTGTGTGTTTGTGTGTGTGTGTGTGTGGGCGCACGCGCGTGTGCGTGCGTATGAACACTGTTAAGGTGCTATGTGAGAATGAGAGACTCTTTTCCTATCCATCACTAGGCTAATGGCTGGGGCCCTCCAAAAAGACAGACTGTCCCAAGAGAAAGAGCAAACTTACTTAATAACGAATAATAACAAAGAGTTTTGAGAAGTGAAGACTCATGAGACAGCTATACCTGTGTTTTAGGGCTAGGTTTGAAGAAGAGTAGAGGATCAGATTTGGAATCTATGAGGTTGGCTGAGGGATAGATGTGTCATGCCCAGAGGGACATGATCTGAGGTGAGGTGGGAAGTTAGCCAGGCTCCTTCCTTCATCTTCTTTGGGTCTCTGCACCTTTAGAGAAAAAGATGTTCCTTTGGTTCTGGTTGCAGGAAGTATGTATTATTTCTCTTGGGTACAGCTCTTGTCAGAAGGAGGAAAGAGGATGTTCACACACTGCACTGGGGTAACGATATTCATTCTACTGCGTTCTAGAACACCAGGGTTTCTGCTTCTTTCTCTGACTTCCTTTTGATTCCCATTATTTAATGTAATTAATTTAATCTCTATTCCTCTTCTCTGCCAGACCCTGGTTTAATCACCATGCAACCTTCGTTTCCCTTTCTCTTATTAGTTAGTACCGGGGATTGAACCCAAGCCTTGGGAGTTTAAGCAAGCCCATTCCTTGAGCTGTATTCCCTGCTTGATCTCAGCTCTCCTCTCAGATTTCTGAGACCAACTTTTAGCTTTCACATCTGAGTGAGAACGTGGCGTTTGTGCCTCTGTGTCTGGCTTGTTCAAGTTAACATTAATATTGGTATTCTCTGGGCTCATCATGTTAATGGCAGACGTTGGTTTCTTAGGTCTGAATAAGACTGATGTGCAGCCCACTACATTTCTCTCGCCCATTCATCTGTTGATGGGCACCCAGGTTGACCCTCCCCTCCTGGCTTTTGTGAATAGCATTGCACTAAATAAAAGTGGAAGTGTAAATACCTCTTTAACACCCCAATTTCCTTTCTTCTGGAAGTACCGCTGGTTGATACCCAGGTTCCATTTCACTGAGCAGTGAGCTTAGGCCTCATATATGGTGAGCTCCCTCTAACACTGTGCTCCCTTGCAGCTTCTATTGTTAGGGTTTCTTCTTTTTCTTTCTTTTGTAAATCTCCACACTCATTTCCATCATGGCTTACTAACTCGCATTTCTGTCAGTCACACATGACTTCCCCTTTCTCTGCACCCTCACCAGCATCTGCCTTTGATAATGGCCTTTGTACATGGGATGGGATGGGGGTTTTGAATGGCCTTTCCTTCATTCTCTGCTTGTAGCCTGTTCTGCCTGAGGAATTTTTATGTGACTCGGGATATATAGGTTTATAAAATGGGTAAAAGAATCAAATACTCATAAATCATGGAGGAGTTTATTTAAAACCAATTCTTTGGTATATGTAGCATTTCAGCACTTATTGAAGACCAAAGCAAATTTGCATACTAATGAGGTAGATGTGTTTATTTGTATATACGACATTAGATCTCAGCTGAATATTTGACGCTTCAGGACGAAGGGCATCTTCAACATTTCAGAGTTGATTGATGCTCTGATTTTATAATCATCGCTGCTGAGAACACAGATTTGCAGAGATTCACAGCACAAAACGAAACAAGCATGCTTACGGCTGTTTAGAAATTGTTAGAAATTCTGCTCTAATCCCAAAATAAAGTTCACTGAACCATTTTTTTTTCCTGAAGCTTGAGACAGAAATTCATAATAACTTTGAAAATCAAATAATCTAGCTGGACATGGTGGCACATGTGTCTAATCCTGGAGACTGAGGAGAGACAGGAATGGCTTCCAGGTTGAGGCCAGCCTGGTTCACAGGAAGTGAGTGGTCTAGACCAGCCAGGCCAACACCCCAAACAAGGCAGAAGTAAAGAAATGAATCGAAACATTGTAATTCAGAGACAGACTAATTTGATACTCAGGTGTTTCCCACAGCATTCACTGGAGTCACATGGTACCAGGGGACGTACTGTGTGAAGTGTCCGAGCTGCTCTCAGAACCAAGAAGGCAGAAAACCAGCATACTGCAGCCCGGACAAGAACTTCCAGAAACTTGGGTTCCTTATATGTTTGCTTTTGAATTAATTATGTTTGTCATCATCTTTCATTTGAAAGCTTTTGCTGTTGGCAAATTTTTCTTGACCTCATATTTGATTGGTTACATGACCCCATTTTACTGTATGGGCTTAAAAAATAATAATTTCGTGTGTATGCAAACGTCCCTGGCTGTCTCTCTGTGCACCACATGTAGGCCGGATGTTAGAGTTCATAAGTTGTCCCACACACCACACAAACACTGATCTCAGTCAGATAAGGATGGTTTATTGAGCATTTACCCTAATACTGATCGATCAGGACTGTAGCTCAGAATTCGGGGGCTGAGTCACAGGATAAACATCTTTCTCTGCCAGTTTATAACAGTAAAGACTGAAAAAACTGCAAAGAGCACATATGCAGGTGTGGAAAGTGTAGGTCAGCTCTGACTTAAGCTGTTTTAGACACAATTCATATCCACCTTTACCTTGATGGGTCCTGCATGAAGTTTCATGGAATTTCTTAAGATTAACAAACCTCAGCACATACAGAACATGACCCTGCTCTGCATCAAGTGGCCTTTCTGTGTCAGTGACTGGCAGGCATGTTACAGCGACAATATGAATCAGCTGGCAAGTATAGAACAAACTGGCTACAATTATGCTGCTGCTGCTGCTGGTGGGCAGATCTGCAGAGGTCAGAAGACCAAACCCCGGTTCTCTGCAAGAGCAGTACGCGTTCTTTCCAGCAGCTACAGTATAGGCTTTTCCGAATGTTGCTGTCCCTGCAGCAGAGACCAGCAGTAGCATGGGACTGTGGCACAGTCATCCTGTTAGCTGTCCCCAGGGGACTGAGTCTAGTAACCCCTCCCCCACCAAAGCTGTGGCCCCTCACACCCCTCAGAGTGAATGTGGTATAGCATCTGCACCTGCCTCTAAATCTAGATCCATATAAATCCTAACACAATGCAAATGCTTTGTAAACAGTTGCTCCGCTGTGTTCGGGGGCCAGTGGCACAGAAAAAGCCTCTGTCTATTCGGTGCAGATGTAAGTTTTTTTTTTTTCTTTCAAATATTTTCTATCTTCTGTGGGGTGAATCCATGGGTGTGGGACCCCTGAAATGAAGGCTGTAGCCATTCCATTCTCCTTTGCCAAACGTGATAAAATCAAACCAAAGCAAATGCAAACCCGCTTTATTTGCGTGTCTTTGATCAGGCGGTATAAATGACTGATTCAATTAATATCAGCCTTCATGTGCACACATTGTTTCAATATTTTGTTTTATTAAGTAGTGAGGACACATAAAGAGCCTCGTAGCATAGTAAAGTGGTACCCCCCCCACTGTGTGTGCGTGCGCGCGCATGCATGTGCGCTCGAGAACATGTGTGTGCACAATTGTGCATCTGGTGAGGTGTGAACTGAACTAAATACAAATTCAATTATTTTTAAAATAAATAGCATTTTTTTTACATAAAAATGAGTCCCATAAAACTGTAAGGTGTAGTAGTGCTTCAAAGAAAAACTTGATATTGTTTGGTACACACCTCTTACCTGATGCTGATTCTGCGGGAGTTACTTCACAACTCCAACAAATTGCAGCAATGTGAAATAATCGTGTTGGCTGGGATGTAGCTCAGTGCTTGACTAGCACACGCGGAGCCCTGAGTTACATCTCCAGCATCATACACACTAGGAATGGTGGCTCATGCCTGTAACCTCAGGACTCTGCAGCTGGGGACAGAAGAATCAGGATGTTCAAAGTTACCCATAGCTACACAAAAAGAGTTTGACACTATCCTGAGTACATGAGACCTTGACTCAAAAATAAAACAAAATAATCTTACTTATAGGTATGCATGTGAATTCTGCCTAGTGGAAGGCTATCTTTTCCCATTCAGGGAAGAAAATCTGTTTTCTATCCATTTATACTTTCCTTTGAACATTTTCTTATTCCTTATAAAGTCATACCTTTTAAAATTCCATTTAGAGTATGTGTGCATGTGTGTGTGTGTGTGTGTGTGTGTGTGTGTGTGTGTGTATGTGTGCGCACGCTCCTGTGTGTGTGGAAGTCAAAGGACAACTTGCTAGAGTCAGTTCTCTCTCCACTGTGTGGTTTCTGGGAATCAAACTCAGGTCATCAGACTTGTTGGCAAGTGCCTTTACTCTCTGAGCCTCTTCCCCAGCCTAACGTAGACCTTTTTAACTTGTGTCAGCTAGCAATCTTCTTGGTTTCTTCTTTAACTCCTTAATATGTGTTTGGTTTTTATTATGAGAAAAATAGCAAATAATTTTTAAAAAATATTTTATGTATATGGATGCTTTGCATGTGTGTTGGGAGCTCTCTGAGTGCTTGATATCCGTGGAAGCCAGAAGAAGGTGTAGGATCCCCTGGAACTGGAGTTACAGATGGTTGTGAGCCACCATGTGGGTGCTAGGAGTTGAAGCCAGATCCTCTGGAACAGCAGCAGGCAGTGCTCTTAACCACTGAGCTCCAGCACCCCAAGGGTAAGTAATTTTACCCGTAAAAGTTATCCATTGATAAAGATTACAGCGTCTCTAGGTTGGGTATTTGGAAGAGAACACAGTTAACGTGGGCCGGGTAAGGAAGAAGCTGACGGCGATAGTTCCTGAGATCCCGTTACAGTTATCAAGTGAAAATTAAAATATCTGCCTCCAGTGAGCCACACATCATTCCAATCTTTAAAGACCTAGCTCATAAAATTGGTAATTGACTTAGTAAATATGATACTGGATAATGAAATGTGACACTCTTTGGAGGATCTGCTTAACTCAGTGAGCAAATGAATGGATATGTGCTGTTGTAAATGATGCATAAGTAAAATATAAGCCCATAGAAAGTGGCCAATAGGTAGGTGAGGTAATCAAGTGTGTGAAGTTCACGGAGGGACTGAGGATGTACTCCATGGAGGGGTACACCCTTAGCGTGCACCAGAAAGCCAGACAAATTCCAAAGTCTACTGAAAGGGTTTTCAATTCCACATGGAACTTTAAGAAACCCCTCCTGTGAATGTGTGAATATGGGGATGTGCATGCCCCCGCACACGTGTGGAAGTTAGAAAAGAACCTTGAGAGTCCATCTCTCCTTCTACCTCAGGTTCTAGAGCTCAAACGCAGGCTGTCCGGAATGCTCAGCGCACGCTTTCATGCTCGGAGCCATCTTCCCAGCCCCACACTGAGCTTTGATGTGACGACAAAGGCTGTTTTGTTTTCTCCCACAGCCAGTAGATTTAAACGAGTCCACGAGTCCACGTGATCAGAACCAAGCATCCTAATCTCTGTGGGTCTCAGTTTCCTAAGCCGAGAAACAAGCGAGGTTGGATATCTTTTTTCTCAACCACAGGCCAGGTCTCCAGCACATTCCTTTGCCCTTGGGGCTCCCGTAGGCATGGTGCCCAGGAGCCTTGTCAAGATGCCTGGTTTTGTGATTTTCCCAAGCTGTATTCTGAGGTCTGGACTGCTTTGAGGCTGGGGAATGACTAAGAAGAGGGTGAGGCATCTGCCTCATTTCCTCGGAGAGGAAGCTAGAGGTCCAGTGTGAACCCATCTAGCCACCCAGGGGAATCTTAAGCACAAAGCTCCAAATGCTGCTAGATTTTTTTAAGCCCTAATTCTGAAATTGCTTTCAGCCAATATTACCTTTGCCTTTGGAGCACAAGCCAGGCTATTGTGCTGGAAAGAATCCTTGTCTTACTGGAGTGGCTTGTGTTGCCATAGTTACTATTTGGGTTCTGTGCACCTAAAATTTCAAGTATTTATCAGGTGAAAAGAATTTCCTGGTGGTTTCTCTCCTTTCATTCTCTCTCTCTCTCTCTCTCTGTGTGTGTGTGTCTGTATGTGTGTGTGTGTGTGTGTGATTGTGTGTGTGAAAATGTGTGTATGAGTGTGTGTGTGAGTGTATGTGAATGTGTATGTATGAGTGTGTATGTGAGTGAGTGTGTGAGTGAGTGTGTGAGTGTGTGTATGTGAGTGTGTGAGTGTGTGTATGTGTGTGAGTGAGTGTGTGTGTGTGTGTGTGTGCTCGAGCACATTTGGAAGATCAGAATGAGAAAAGTAGACGTTATATCCTATTCAACAGTTATTTTCAGTGGGGACTGTCATATAAAGACCAGCAGAGAAACAGTTAACTCTCCAGCAGTGAAAAATGGGTTTGGCTATGGCCTTGAAAAATGGAGTTATCAGCATCCCGCTGAGGCCCCCACCATCACTGCGGATGATGGATGAAAGCACAGGTTGTCATTGCCAGTTGTGCAGCTCAGGAACTTGCATGAGGCAGCTGGTTATTTATGGTGGAGCTACACAGAGCTGGTCAGCAGGTTTCTCCAGCACTACCACCCTGCGTGCTAACTTCCTTCACAGTGCTGAAGGCTGGGGCAGAAGTTTTTGAGGAGGTGGGTCTCAGAGGCGGGTGTGTGGCTTAATAGTACTGTAGGTGTAGGAGCAGCAACACTGGAGGGAGCGAACTTGGCCATTCAGCACTTGTGAATAACTAGATAGAGAACCCACCGAGACCCCGGTGTTTGTGCTGCCTGTTTGCCTGACTGCTTTGCAGGCGCGGAGTTGGCCCGCAGTGGTGCCCAGAAATAGTCTCTTCTGCCTGGTCTCCATGAGCTAGACTAGTTTTTTTTTATGTGGCTGTCTCCTAGGAGCCCAAAGCTATGCCACATGGCTGGAAGCTGTGTTTACAAGCTTTTCATCTGTCTTTCTTAACTTGTGGTTGCTATGGTTTCCTCAGCCTGCTGGGCCTGGCCCTTGAAGAGGGACAAGCTGTCCACTCAACTGAAAGCCAGAGGCACCAGCTCCATCAGCACAGACCTTTTGGATATGTTGTCAGTTATATCAAACCACCTTTCCATCCTGAGTCCCAGAATTCTCTCCCTAACAAGGCGACCTTGGTCTTGGCCCCAGAACTATTCCCATGTGCTGTCTGTCGCTGACCTACCTCCAGCATGTTTGCCTCAGCTGGATATTCACGTGGCTTCCCACTGCCCTGACTTCTCAGTTGCTTAGTTTTGCTTTGCAGAAATCTATGCAACTCTCTCACCAGCTTTATCAAATTATAACCAGGATATATTCACACCTGGGGTACCTCTTGAATCCACAGATAGCCTTTGCTGCTGGGCCAGCATTCATTCATTCATCTGGGTAACAGCACCTCATTTTTACTAGGTCCACATCCCCCAGCACATCATATACACTTTACAGGGGTCTGCCAGGGTCCACCCCATTCCTCTTATTCCAAGGGTTAGCCAGTTAGGATATTTTTGTCCTCCAGGTCTCACAGTGGCTCAGAGATGGACACACGAAACCTGGTCACAAAGAAATGACTCCTGGAGTGTTCTTTGCTCTCTGGTTCTTTAGTGGAGTCAGGTGTAATTCCGACATGCAGCAGGTTCGGAGGGCTACTATCTACAGAATTCAACAGCACCGAGAAGACATCTGGAAGCATAGCAAACTTGAGACTCTGTGTGTGCTTTCCCTCGAGTCCAGGTCTGAAGAAATCCCCCTCTTAATGAAAAGACTGCTTGACAGAACTCGAGCCATCCTGAGCATGTACACATGGCTCATACAGGCCTTTCCCTTCTCCCCTGTTCTCTCTGCCTTGCTAAAAACCATTAGATTACATTTCTAAAGCTGGCCCCCAAGGTCTACTTCCTTATATGGCCAATCCCTCTAACTGAGGCTGACTACCTAGGTCTAGCAATCAAAGTATTGAAACCCAGCAATCAAAAGCTAGAATTCATCTAATTAGCATGCCTAATTAAAAATTAAACACCTCATCCTAGCACAGGTTCTCCCCTTTACCTTTAGTCTTTTGCCTATGTGCCCCAAGAGGCAGGCCTTTGTTCCTTGGCAGTCCTTTGTCCCACTCTAGTCCAAATGCCCCTCCCCCTCTCCCTTACCCCTTTCTCCCCTCTCCTTTGTTTCCTTCCCCTTCTCCCTCTCCCTTTATCTCTGTCTCTGTCTCTTATTCCTGCCCTCTGTTCCCCTGGGGCAAACAAATCTCCTTTATGCCGAGAACTTGGTCTTGGGGGTCCTGAGTCCATGCTTTCCCCTGCATTGTTTGAATTAGGTTCTTGTGACTGGCATTTGAAAGAGTCTGATCTGACTCCATCTCAGTGACAGCAGACTTCTGAGCCACCTACCCAGCATGCTCAGCGGCTCTAATCTAAGCCCATTTCCCTTGGTTGCAGTGACAGTGTGTCTCCACTATGCTGTCTTTAAAGGGTACTCGTAGACACTGATAGCATCTATGGCCTCTGGAATCTTCTTACTGCTCCCCAACTCCACGGCGAGTCCTTCTCTCTCACCGTGGGCTTGCAGCATAGCACTCTTTAACCATGACATGAGCATCCTCCTTTTGGGATGAAGTCACTGAACACTGACTGTGTCTGCACATAGCTTATGAGTTCCAAAGAAGGGATGTATACTCCAGGTCTGGCTTAATATTCATGTTGTTTCACTACATGACTTCCTAGGGATGCCTTGAAGAGTTAGTAATTGCCCCAGATGGAGGCTGCTTTTCCCCACAAGGAAGCCTTGTCCACTGCATGCCTTGGAGATAATTGGCCTTGGCAGAAACTGGACACAACGGAAAAATCTTGGATCTGCTGAACAGACCCTAACTTAAGCCTTGCTTTTTACCTCCTCTGTCAGTCTTGGTCCTTTTGGCTGATGAATACCTTAAGTCCCCACATGCCAGCCCATGGATAGTTTATAAACACCAGGGGATTCTCAGTGTTATGGAAGTCTAAGACACTAGTGAATTATCAAATGGTGGGCACAGGATATACATACATACATACATACATACATACATACATAAATACATACATACATATACACGTACAGATATGTACAAGTATATATAAATAGATATGTGTATATGTAACACACATATATGATCTCTCTCTATATCTATATCTATATCTATCTATCTATCTATCTATCTATCTATCTATCTATCTATCTATTTCCCTCCCTCCATGGTCCTAAGATGGTTAAAGAGATATAAGGCAGTTTTCTGTGGTCTCACTCTAAAATACATTTAATTTATTCTCTGAGAATTTCATATATGTATATGTATTAGTTTGATTTCTATGCTGTGATAAAACACCATGACCAAAAGCAACTTGGGAAGGGAAGGGTTTATTTGGCTTACACGGGCCAGTCACAGTTCACTTCTTTATTTCCCAAATACTCGCCTCCCCCTTCTACCTTCATGCTTCTCCTCCCTTCCCTTCCTTTCTTTTTCTTTCTTTCTGAACCACTGATTCCAGCAAGTGCTGCCTACATCTGCATGGGTGTAGGGCAACCTATCCAGTGATCACACCCCAGAAGAAAATTCACTTCCGGTTCCCCTAGCAGCCATCGGCTGACACTAGCTCCTCAGCAAGGGGTGGGGCCTTTCCATGGGAGTTTTGATTGGTTTCGTCACGTGCAGGTTGTGTGTAGGTAAGCACAGCTTCGGCAAGATCATGAGTGCAATGGCCTTGCTCTCAGAAGACAGCATTTCCCAGCCCTTCTTCCTTCTCCAGCTTTTCCATCCTTTTCACCCCTTCTTCTTCCACATTCCCTGAGCCCAGGAGTGGGGTAGGGCTGAGTACTCAATGGCCACTTACTTTCAGCACTTTGACTAGTCAGGTCCAAGGATTGGCTGCAGCACACTGCAAAAAAAGAAGTTTATTCAATCAGCTAGCAACATGCCCATTTAGTAAAATAACAGCAGAGCTCTGTGTTCTCAGTAATAAAGGCACTAAACCTGTACTGAAGGATTAGTTGTCTCCTGAAAGACCCCACCTCCTAGTATTCTTAGGGCTAGCAAGTCAACATACGAAGGCGGTAGGAGAAACAAAGGCCAAAGGCTCAGAATGGGCAGATTAATTAATGTATATATATATATATATATATATATATATATATATATATATATATAATTTGGAGAGCAATATTCACCTTGGGAGTTTTTTGTGAAGAACCAAATGAGGAGATGTATGAGTTGTAACATATGCATGTGTGTTGTAATAGTAACAGGTCACAGGATCTACACACTGATTGTACTAACTCAGCCTCTGGCCTGTGAGTGTACCACTATTGTTTTCTCACGGGAAAGGGAGACACAGATAAATGAAGTGACTTGTCTGAGGCTGAGGGTTTGTGGGTGGCAGTGTAGTATTCCTCTCAAACATGCCAGCTCAAAGCTGTTACTCACAGTCTTGCGGAGCCAGGGTCAGGTAACAGGAGAGTGGATCTCTGTCTCTCCCATAGTATCTAGTGATCAGGGGAGAATGGAAACAGTGGATGGAGAATCCACTCTGTGAGCACAGATCCTTAGGATGGAGGCCATGCTAGAGAAGCTCAGAGGCTCCCATGGATTAGAGATCAGAGGATGAGGTGTGGGCATGGACTGAATGCTGTGACAGGCAGCTCAGAAATTAGATCTGCATCCAGGGGAAGCAATCTAGGAAATGCCTCAGTAATACACAAGGTGTCTTCATCAGACCCACAGCTTACTGTGGTTTCTGTTAAACCAAGAACCCATTACAGAGTAACTGACTTGGCAGGAGAAGGAGGTTGGATTGGGGAAGCTATAGCTCTGGCAAGTGTAATGTCTTGACACCGATTAATGTTTGACAGTGATAATCTTAGTTGATTTATTCATTCAACACCTTTCTTATAAACCACATGGAGAAAAAGCTTATTTTTATAGCAATAGATTCTTTCTTCTCTTAACCCTTTGTCTCAGTTTGATTTCTATGCTGTGATAAAACATCATGAACAAAAGCAACTTAAAGAGAAAATGGTTTATTTCAATTTACAATTTATAGTTCATCATGGAGGGAAGTCAGGGCAGGAACTAAAGGCAGAAGCCTGGAAGCAGGAACCAAAGTCAGGACCTCAGAATAATGCTGCTTAATTAGCTTGTGTAAGAGCTAAGGTTATAATTTACATTTTAATTACTGAGCCTAAGAGATTCATAAAATAAAAACACCTCTAAACTGTAAGCCCCTTGGCCTAGGACAGATACTTCCTGAGATGCTGAAAGCTGTTGTTCATGTAGGATAATAAACCACATGTTTTCACTTTAGTAAACAAGCTTGGTTAACTCAATTTCATTGGAAGCGCTTGATCACATGTAGGCAAGAAGTATGCAGGCAGGAAGTATGGCAAGATATATGCTTGCCCTGATTGGACCTGGATGGGAATTGCATAGTCTTATGGTTTTGCCTTTATAAGCTTCTGAAAAATGTCACTTGTTACCATTTTCTGGGAACCCCAGAATGGCCCTGGCCAGAGTCCATCATTCTTGACCAGTATTTAATTAAAGCTAACTTCAAAATTTGGGTCAAAAGTGTGATAGTGATCGTATTTTCACCTGGTGGGATTAACACTTATTCCTTTACCCTCTTTTATTTTTTTAAAATACATTTCAGGACCACCTGCTGTTTTACTTAGGATTGTACTGCTGTGAACAGACACCATGATGAAGGCACCTCTTAAAGGAATATTTAATTGGAACTGGCTTACAGGTCCAGAATTTCAGCTTATTATCATCAAAGCAGGATTATAGCAGCATCCAGGAAGGAGTTGTGCAGAAGTTCTACATCTTCATCTGAAGGTAGCTAGGAGATTGGCCCTCGGCAACGAGAACAAGGGTCTTAAAGCCCACATGCATAGTGACACAACTACTCCAACAAGGCCACACCTCCTAATACTGCTATTCCCTGGGTCAAGCATATACAAACCATCACATTCCAGTCTCTGGCCTATTTAAACACATAAATTTATGGGGGCCATACCTAGCCATAGCAAAATAAAAAATACATTTAGTCCAACTTCAAAAGTCCCCATAGTCTTTAGCAGTCTCAACAATGTTAAAAGTCTAAAGTTCAAAGTCTCTTCTGAGATTCATCCAATCATTTAACTGTAATCCCCAAAGCAAGTAAGGAAACCAGCTAGGCAAACTCCAAACTCTGAATCTCCATGTCTGATGTCAAAGTGGTCTTCAGATCTCCAACTTCTTTATCATCTTTGTTTACTGCAATAAACTTTTTCCTTCTGGTCTGGTTTTATTCCCTGTTAGCAGCTTTTCTCAGCAGATATCTCATGGCTCTGGCATCTCAAACATCTTTACATCTTGGGGTCTCCAAGGCAACTTCAACATTATAGCTTCCAATATCTGGGATCCACACATGATCTTCTGTGCGCCTCTAAAGGGCTTGGGTCACATTTCCAGCTCTGCCCTCTGTAGCACTCTAAGTTCTAGTTGACTCCACTCTACTGCTGCTGCTACAGTTCTTGGTGATCATCCCATGGTACTGACATCTCCAATATACTGGGTTCTTTCACTACAACTAGTCTTCACCAAAACCTCTCATAGGCTCTCTTCATAGTTCTAAGTCTCATCTTTGCATGACCCCTTCAGTCCTGGGCTGTCAACTTCAACTAAGGTTGTCCCTTCACCAGTGGCCTTCCCTAGCCTCTCACAGTGCCAAGACTCAGCTGCTTTCCATGACCCCTTCAAGCCTTCAAAACCAGCACCACCTGGGTGATTCTTACACATTACCAAGTCCAGCCACAACATTACATTCAACCTTGGCTATTTCTGGAACACAGCTTCTTAGTGCTCTCAGAAAACACTTTCCACAAGATTTTACCTCAGTGATGCTGGTCTCTTTTTAATCACTTCTAATTTCTTAGCTCCAGCTAACCAGTTGTTAGCTAACATCAGTTGTCCCAGTAGTCCCTTATATTCTTGACTCTAAAGCCAAAACCTTGTGGTCAAAGTTGTGGAGTTCTGCTGTTAGCTGGGACTGGAACATTACTTCCCCCCCCCCCCCCGCCCCGTTCTATTACCAGCTTTTGTTTTCCAACTCTCTTACTACCTAAGCTACACTGTCCTGGAGCTTTCTCTGTAAATTGATTATGAACTCAGAGATCTGCATGGCTTTGTCTTCTGGGATTAAATGTATGTACCACTATGCCTGGATTTAAGCTTTTCTTCACCTAGAACTTGATCTGTCCAAGGTTGGCTTAGAACTTGGAGATCTGCTTGGCTGTATCTCCAGGACCTAAAGATGTATAGCACCATGCCTGAACATGAACACATACACAGACATGCACATGCACACATCCGATCTTACTACTGAGTTTTAAAATAGTAACAGCAACCAAATCATACCTAAGCCACTAAGAGTCAGGAACTCCTTGAGGCTGTGTACTTCAGTCATCCCATCTCACTGGGGAGGCAACAATAGAGTACATCAACTCTGCACCAAGAGAGAGGCCAAGCTTCAAAAGGCAGAGTAAATGTCCTTTTGAACCCCTTTTCTCTGGACTTCTACTAGAAGGTCTCCCCACTGTCATGGCAGACTTTTCCAAAACAATCAAGGCAATCATGACAGCTCTTCAGTGAGGCTCCCCACTCAGGTGATTCTAACTTGTAGCATGTTGATATCAAAGCAAGGTCCTTTAGTGTACCAGGCACTTTACATGTCCCAAGGCTATAAAGATTTTTTTTTCTTTTGTAGAGCAGGTACAGAAGCAGATAAGAGTAGAAAACCTTTTTTTTTTTTAAGGAGGTCAAACAAAATATTTGTTCTGTCCTTCCTTCTACTCTCCCTCCTTCAGAAAGGGCTTCATATAGCCCAGGCTAGCCTCAAATTTGCTATGTAGCTAAGTATTGTTATAGAGAGCCCACCAGAGATGACCAATTGAAAAGTCTTTATTTTATCCAGCTGAGACTACATTCTGGTATGCAGAACTGAAGTGTAGCACTGACTGTCCAAAGAACAGAGTTTTTAAAGGAAGAAAGCACATCCTGGCTGGTATTTTGCTTGGTAGCTTCAGGGGCTTCAAGCAAGCAAGCAAGCAAGCAAGCAAGCAATTTAACAGAAGCCAAGACAGTTAGCTGTAGTGGGTTCTGCACAAGCAGGCAGTTTAACAGAAGGTAAGATAAGTTAGCTGGAGCATCTTGACCTTGGGTTCCTAGAATAGAGTTGGGTAATTTTCCATAGGAGTCTTCATCAAAGAGATTAAACCTGAAATGGCCTCAGCAAGAATATAAGATGAAAGAATCTCTGTATTGTTTTGCCTTGGTTTAGTATGATTTTGAACTTCTTATTTAACTTACTATTTGTATTTATGTATGTATGTGTTGTGGATGAGTCCTGTGTGTTATATGTGTGTACGTACATATGCACAGGTAACACACATGCACATACCATAGCACATGTTTGGAGGCAAAAGTCAGTTCTCTCCTTCCACCATAGATTTTGCAAATTCAATTTTACCTGCCGAGCCATCTCATAAACTTGATGTGAACTTCTGATCCTCATGCCTCCACCTTCTGAATACTGGGATTACAGGTATGTATCACTGTGCCTGGTTTGTGTGGTGCCAAGATTTGAGTCTCAGGTTTTGAATATGGCAGGTGTACTGGCTGGTTTTGTGTCAATTTGACACAAGCTGGAGTTATCACAGAGAAAGGAGCCTCAGTTGAGGAAATACTTCCATGAGATCCAGCTGTAAGGCATTTTCTCAACTAGTGATCAAATGGGGAGTTCCCAGCCCATTGTGTATGGTGCATCCCTGGGCTGGTAGACCTGGGTTCTATAAGAAAGCAGGATAAGCAAGCCAGGGGAAGCAAACCAGTAAGTAACATCCCTCCATGGCCTCTGCATCAGCTCCTGCTTCCTGACCTGTTTGGGTTCCAGTCCTGACTTCCATTGGTGATGAACAGCAATGTGGAAGTGTAAGCTGAATAAACCCTTTCCTCCCCAATTTGCTTCTTGGTCATAATGTTTGATGCAGGAATAGAAACCCTGACTAAGACAGCATTCTGCCAACTAACCTATATTCCTAGCCCTGGATAGAAGTATTTTGAAAGGACATTAAAAAGTGCTTACCTGCATATAGGAAGACAGAAATATTCCCTCACATACATGGTTAAATGATATTCAACAAGGGGCCAAAAAAAAAAAAAAAAAAAAAAAAAAAAAAAAAAAACCATTTGGTGGGGAAAAGATGGTTTTTCCAAGAAACAATTTTGGGAAAAATGGGTATCTAGATAAAAAGAATGAAATAATACCTTTGTTTTTATTTTGCCTTAGACAAAAATTAGCTCAAAACAGAACAGAATCCCACATGTAAGAGAGAACATAAGGGAGTCAGTTGTGGTGGAACACACCTGTATTTTTAGCACTCAGGAGATGGGGGCAGGAGGACTGTGAGTTCCACAGCAGCTTGGGCCAAATAGTAAACTCCTTACCAGTCAGAGTGGCCTAATGAAACCCTGTCTCACCATAGAAATACATGAAAGAAACCTTTGAGATCTGGTCAGTTGGTTTGGTATTTAATTTTGACAATGACACTAACAACAGAGACAAAATAACAGTGGAAGAGCAAATTAGATGACTTGGAATGAAATACATCCCATGCTATAGGAGACAGTGCTGACCAATGCAGTGCCTAACAGAGGGCTAGTAACCAGGCTATAAAAAGTCTGTAGCCCAGCAATGACCAATCAAACTTGCTGTGGTTTGGATCTTAAGCGTCCTCAAGAGTCCATGTTGGTTCCCAGCTTGAGCTACTGGGAGGTGGTGAAACTGTAAGGTGAGGCCCTAGAGTGAGGTCTTTAAGGAAACTTGTGGAACTTTTGTCTTCTTCCTTTGGTCTTTCTTTCCTGTGGTCACTGGCTGAATTATTCAGTACTTCTACACGCCTAAAGAGACCTAACAACCATGAGTGGACCCTCTAAACCCTCTAAAACTGTGAACCACAACTATCTATTTTTCTTGTTTGGTTGTTCAGCTTATGTGCTTGTTACAGTGTTGGATTAAATGAGTGAAGGTGGCTTGAGAGATGACTTACCACGGTTAGAACACACAGTGCTCTTGAGTCCAGTTCCTAGTATCCACATCTACCCACTCACAAATGCAGCTGTAGCTCCAGGGCATCTGTGATTCTTTTCTGGCCTCAGGAAACTGCATTCATATATATAGAGACACAGTTGCAGATATGCATGCTCATACACTGTTGCACTAAATATTAAAAAGTGGCTTACACTTATATCCTGCACTAGTGCGGGCTCCTATGGGCACTATAGCACTTCGGGGATCTTTAACTTGACGGCTCCAGGCTGCCTGTGGTTCACTCCACCACTCTGTTGCTTCTGTCCTGAGTGGATACGACCATCCAGGCATATTCCTTTCCTCCACTGCCCGGTAAGAACATGACTCTGTAATCATTAACTTATCAAACAGGTTTATATGTTAAATTCTCAATCCACAAACCCTCTACACAATAAGCTTACAACCAATGAACAAAGATATGAACTGCCCTTCTATATGAGATAAATTAGACCCATAGAAACCCTTAGAAATAATTATGACAACCTCATCAAGGTAGAGATGTGCCAAGAGAAACATACACATCTGCTTCCATCTCCTCCTCCATCAATCTCTGCCTTCTACCTCCTCTTCCACTCCTCCAGCCTCTTTCCCTGCCTTTCTCTCCACTGTCCAATCATGTATCACCTTAACATAAACCTACAAAACACACACACACACACACACACACACACACACACACACACACACACACACACTATAAGAGAGAATTAAGAATAAAAATAGATCTTTAAATTTTTAAATAATTTTTTTTTGTTTTGTTTTAGGGTCTCCTACACAGGCTCAAGCTGGGCTGGAACTTGGTGTGTAGCTCAGGCTAAATTCAAACACCTAATTTTCTTGCCTCATGCTCTGAAATTATAGGGTCTCCTGCCACTCCCACTGCACATCAGTCACCTTCCATTAAGATGGCCAAATGGCAGAACTCAGTCAAACCTTTGATGCAAATGTCAGAAATATCATAAAAAAGGAAGATACGTGGAGGGTGCATATTTGTTTATTTGTTGTATGTTTGTGTGTTTACATGAGGTCAGATGAGGGTGTTGGATCCCCTGGCTGTGTATGTTTGGAGGTCAGAGGTCAAACTGTGGTGTGATTCCTCAAGCCGTCCACCTGGTTTTTTGGAGACAGGGTTCTCATTGGCCTGGAAGTCAATAATTAAGATAGACTTGCTGGCCAGTGAGTCCCAGTGAGCTGGGCTATTTGTTTAGAGCTGGGATTAGAATCAAGTGCCACCATGTCCTGCTTCTTAAAAGTATGAGTTCTGGGCCTCATACTGGTGCCAAAGTACTTTACTGACTCAGTCATCTCCCCAGCCAATCCTTAAAAACACCAGGGTAGGGGTGGTGATTCTAAAATTTGCCATTAATATTAGTGCTTGGGAGACAGAGGCAGGAGGATCTCTGTGAGTTCAAAACCAGCCTGGTTTAAACAATCAGTTCTAGGCCAGCTAGGCTACATAACAAGACTTTGCTTCAAAATTTTGTTTTGACCAGCACAAGAAATAACAGGTCTCAGTTCAGCATCTTCATGAGCTCATTACAATCCCTCTGTCACATATTCCTCTCATTGTCCCTGTTGTCGGCCCTCCCCTTCCTGCTGCACTTCCTGTCTCCCTCCTTTCTTCAGAAACTTTCTTTTTGGCTTTCTTATTATATGTATCCCATTACCATCTTTCCCCTTCTCAAAGACCTCTTTCTAGCCTTCTCATTATCCCTTTGTAATTTTATGACCTACAAACACACTCATGTATACACACACACATGCACGCACATGTACATGCATACACATACAATCACACACACATACACACATGCACAAAACACACATACACACACACATGCACACACACACACACTCTCTCTCTCTCACACACACACAAACACACACATGCACATACCTACATATGAGGGAAACATGACATTTTTTTTTCTTGAGCCTGTCTTATTCACTTTAACATAACTATTTCCCTGCAGATATTATGACTTTTTTTTGGCTGCATTCCACTCATCTGCTGATGGGTATCTGGTCTGCCTCCACTTCCTGGTTGTTGTGAGTGGCACAGCAGTAATCATGGTTGTACCAGCATCTTCGGGCTTTGTTGACAGGAAGCCTTTTCTTTACATCCAGGAGTGGTACAGCTAAGTCACCCGATAGTTCAGTTTTTAGGTTTTTGAGGAACTTTCGTGCAGATTTCCATGTTAGCTGTACAAGTTTACATTACCACCAGCAATGAGTAAAAGCTCTTCTTCACTTCAGAGTCTTGTCAGCATTTAATGTCATTTATTTTATCGCTATTACTTCTTATGCTATTTGTCTAGGATGAGAGGGAATCTCAAAACAGTTTTATTTATTTATTTGTACATATTTTCAAAATATTTACTTTTATTTTATGTGAATGATTGCTTTACCTGTGTCTATATCTGTGCAATGTGTGCTTGCCTGGTGCCTGTGGAGGTCAGAAGATGTGTTCGGTCACCTGGAAATGATATTATAGACAGTTGTGAGTCACTATGTAGGCGCTGGGACTTGAACCTAGATCCTCTGGGACAGTAACCAGTGCCTACAACCGCCACTGGCTATCTCTTCATCTCCCTAGCCCCTCATATCAGTTTTGGTGCACATTTCTCTTATTTGTTAATTGTGTGTGTGTGTGTGTGTGTGTGTGTGTGTGGGTGGGTGGGTGGGTGTGTAACCATACACATGTTGCAGTCAGAGGGCAATAAAGAAGTTGTTTCTCTCCTTCTACCATGTTGGTCCCAAGGACCAAACTTACGTTGTGTGGCTGTTGCTACCTGCTGAGCCATCTTGCCTGCCCTAGTCTTTTTATTTTTTTCCTTTTTTTTAATTGAAAAAATTTTGCATTTACATTTCAAATGTTATCCCTTTCCCACGATCTATCCTCCCTCCCCCTCCCATTGCCTTCATGAAGATGCTTCTTCTTCCAACCACCCTCTCCCACATCAGCACCTTGGCATTCCCCTACACCAGGAAAACGAGCCTTTGCTGGACCAATGGCTTCTCCTCCCACTGATGTCAGAAAATGCTATCCTCTGCTGCATATGTACCTAGGGCCATGGGTCTTTCTATGCAAACTCATTGGTTGGTATTTTAGTCCCTGGGAACTGTGTAGGTTTGGTTAGTTGATAATTTTGTTCTTCCCATGGGGTTGCAGATCCTTTCAGCTCCTTCAGTCCTTTCTGTTGCTCCTTCATTGGGGTCCCCATGTTCAGTCTGATGGTTCACTGCAAGCATCCTCCTCTGTATCAGTATGACTCTTGCAGAGCCTCTGAGGAGGCATCCATATCAGGTTCTTTCCAGTAAGCACTACTTGTCATCAGCAATAGTGCTTGGGTTTATTGGGTGCATATGGGGTGTATCCCCAGGTGAAGCAGTCTCTGGGTGATCTTTTCTCCAATCCCTGCTCCTCTATTTGTCCCTTTATTTCCACCTATAAACGTTTTGTTCTTCTAAGAAAGACTGAGGCATCCACTTTTTGGCCTTCCTTCTCTTTGAGCTTCATACATTCTGTGGATGGTTTCTTGGGTATTCTGAGCTTCTTTTGCTAGTATCCACTTATAAGTGATACATACTATGAGTGTTCTTTTGTGGGTGGGTTACCTCACTCAGAATGATAGCTTCAAGTTCCATCCATTTGCCTAGGAATTTGATAACATCGTTGTTTTTGATAGCTGAGTAGTACTTCATTGTGTATATGTACCACAATTTCTGTATCCATTTCTCTATTGAAGGACATCTGGGTTCTTTCCAGCTTCTAGCTATTATAAATAAGGTTCCTATGACCATGGTTGTGCATGTGTCCTTGTTAGATGTTGGACCTAGTCCATTTATTGATTGGATGGTTTGGTTTGGGGTGATTAATTTCTAAGTTGTAGACATTAGTTATTAACATTAAATTTAGATATTAATGTCCTATCTGGTACATGGCTGGTAAGGGTTTCCCCTTCCACAGACTGTGAGTCTCCTGTCTATGTGAAAGCTTTTTCTGGGTTTGTAGGATGCTATTTGCAGTTCCTGTGATTATTTCCTGTGCTTTCAGAGTCCTTTGTAGAAAGTTTTTGTGTATGTTTAATGTAGAAGTGTTTTTCCTATAGCTGTTTGAGTTTCAGGTCTCATATTAAGATCTTTGATCTATTTCAAATTGATTTTTAAGCATTGCAGATTGCTTTTGATAATGTATTGGCATTTTTCACAATGGCAATTCTACCATTCCTTGAATGTGGAGGAATCTTTCCATCTTCTAGGGACTTCTTTGAGTCTTTATTCAGTGTCTTAAAGTTTTCATTGCAGAGGTTGATTTTGTTCTCAGGATTGTGTTTCTTTTCAAACAATTGTGAATAGGACTCCCTGGTTTCTTTGTGGTTAGTTTGTATGAGTATGAAAAAGCTAATGGTTGTTATGTCTTGCTTTTTTGGCTGAAAGAGTTTGTCAGATCTCTTATTCATATTTTCTGGTGGACTCTTACAATTCTTCTAAGTGTAGGCTCATGCTATGTGAAAACAGGGATAGTTTTCCAGAGTTCCAAGGGCTTGGTTGTCAGCATTTTGTACTTGTATGACAGTAGGGACAGTCTGACTTCTCTAACAATTTATATCCCATTTCTTTCTTTCTTGTGTGTGAGTACTCTAGGCAAGACTTCAAGCACTGTGTCAGGTAAGAGTGGAGGGCAGAGGGGTAGGGAGAAGACTCAGTGGTTAAGAGCATTTGCCACTCTTCCAGAGCACCCAGATTCGATTCCCGGATTGGTAAGTCCAGTCCCAGGGGACCCTATGTCCTCTTCTGACATCTAAGGACACTGTATTCATGTGGTACACATATATACACACACAAACCACTCATACATACACATAAAAATAAATTTAAAAAGATAAAAAGGGGTGGAGTTAATGGAGAACTTCATCTTTTTCATATTTGAAAGGAAATACTTCTAGGTTTAACCTATTTAGTACAACTCTTAAGATATTTTCTCCTCAGGTTTGAAAGAAACCACTTATAAAACAACTAACTTCTTCTTGCTTTTTCTTCTTCTTCTTCTTTTTCCTCTCCCCTACAGGAGGAGAAGGACAGTCATCAATGGCACATAGCCATTGTGAGGAAGTGACGTCAGCAGAGACTTTATGATCAGGAAAGAATTCTGGGTCTCCTTCTCTTGATTTCAGGTACTCTATAAGATCAGGAGAGCTTCTATGGTAACAATGGAAATGTCCCTCAAGTATCGTCTTTCTTATATTTTATTATTTTTATGCATATGGCTGTTTTGCCTGCTTTTATGTGCACCATGTGTGGGGAGTGCCCATGGAGGCCAGAAGAGGGCGTCACATTCCCCTGGAATTAAAGATGGAGTCAAGGATGGTTGTGAGCTGTTCCATGGGTCCTGGAAACTGAAGCCAGGTCTTTTTGGAAGAGTAACCAGTGCTCTTAACCTCTGAGCCATCCACCACTTCAGCTCCAATATAGTCTTTCTTCGGTCATCTTCTAGGGACTTAAGTTCCAGGAGGCAGACAGAAGAATAAAATAGCCATACATTGCTATGCCCTCTGCAATTCTATGCTTTTCCTCCTTAGCTGTCCCATTTTGCTTCAGTATTTTTTTATCTTGTTAGCAAAGCCAGTCATGCACTGTAAGCTCAACCCTAAGAAGTGGCACGTTGCTTTCAGTTAGGAGAACCAATACAACAGGCAGGCCTGCGCCGGATTCTCATCCCCACACTAGAGATGTGTGTGCAGGTTTGTGAGCCCATGCTTGGCAAGGGCACTTCTGAGGGTGTGAGTGAGGCTGACTGCCAGTCCCACAGGAATTCCTGACTCTGGGATGGTCCTTCAATATCATCCACAGCCAGGAATGCTGTGAATGTTCTGTCTGGAAGTCATCTGAAAAAACGCTGCCGAGGGAGGATCTGTCCCTCAGGTCAGATAGTCACCTGGGTTCAAGGCCATGCTTAAGTGGAGGGAGCTGGAGTTGGCTACTCTTGACAGCGGCATTTGGGATGTTTGGAACTATGAAGGTTTTAGTTCAAATGCAACACCAATAACAATAACAAACACAAACAGAGGAGACCCTGGGCGGATGTCACTCTTACTCTCCTTCGGCCTATCCTTTGCTTTTGTTTTCTGAATTTATTGATGTCAGAAGTGTAGAATTCCTGGGAACAGTAGAACAAAAAATACTAGCAGCATTTAATAAACAAAAAGGAGTTTGTTAAAAACAACTCACTGCTCAAATAAAACGATAGCAGCAAAAAATAGAAATAAAGTTGCATTAGACTCTAGCCACCTTCTGCTCACAGTTTCTAGTTACTATGTTGTGCCTATGTGACACTTTTGCTGACCACATGGTAGACTAGGCTGGCCTTGAACTCATGGAGATCTGTCTGTCTCTGGCTCCCAAGTGCAGCACTAAATTCAGCTAACATGTACACTTTTATTATCAATTTTAAATATGACATAGTAATATTATATGGTATTAAAATCATCACAAAACCTATAATACTCATAATTCTGTGTAATAAATAAATATTACATACATGCTTTACATGGAATTTTCCATATGGGCCTACAATTGTGGTTCTGCGTTCTGGCCATCTCTGGAGTGTGAGAATGCTGCTTTGGCAGGCAAAATGTGAGCACTAGATTGCATTCACCCTATGCCTGATGTCAGGGGGAATGGGCCCACAGGAAGGAATGTTCAGGAAGGGAAGCTTATTGGTTAAACTCTCAGGGCCTCTAGATACCTTATTAGCATGGGGAACTCTATTCTGATCTATGTGACCATAGGTCATGTTCTTATGTAGGGGAATATGGTCACATTACAGGGGCCTGGCTGGAAGCAGGCAAAGCTCCTACTATCCTCTCTGGTATGGGGTTCTGTAGCTTCCAACCCACTCAACCTCACCAAGTTTCCTGGCATGGTCCATTGCCCACATACAATGCTCCCCCCGAGAGACAAAGAACACCTAACAAAAACAGCAATACCAGACATGCAAATTCCCCATTTGAGTATCAGTCAGGGTTGTCCAAGAGACTTCCACACACTACAGACTAATGTCACTGTCTGTGATTTCTTCCAGAGGTATAAGGTAAGTTCCTACTGTTGGAGAATACCACATACTTCAGGTATAGGGCCTGAGCCGGAACTACTTTGAATGCCTTCTTCAAATCAGGACCAACTTCCATGGCACCAGAAAGAATCATGAGAACTTCCAAATGAGGGAAGCAACCAACAGTGCTACCCAGCAATGCTGTCAATAAGCCACAACAACGACCAGCATGGTATGATGTGCCTGAGGGTGCACTAGTGGTCCACAGACCTCGGCTGGAACCAGCGGTTCTCTGATTGGATTTAAATCCTGATCAACAAGAGAGAAAGAGCCCATGCTTGGCCCTGGAAACCTAGCCACCTACAGTGATGTCATGGGTCTTGAAGGAAAAGTTTATAGCTATCACTTTATTCAACCGGCACATCTCCTAACTACGTTCTAAGTGTTTGTTCAGATAAGTGCAGTCCTCACTCCTCATCAGGGAAACTTGTCGTTGTAGCAGACAGAAACAATTACAGAAAACTGGAAACAATAAAAATGCAGAGTTGTAGAACATACTTTTCGATCACATGGCACATGTACTGTTGTACTGTCGGGTGCCGTCCCGGTGGATACATCGATAATACAACTCAGGCACCTGAGGCTTAGAGATCATTTGGAAAGCTGAGGTAGAAAGGTTAAAAGACACAGATGATCAGTAAGTGTTCTGTGAGATCTCTTTTGGATTTCATGAGAGATTTCGTGTCTCTTATGGAGGCCAGAAGCGGCACCATAAAGTCTTAACAGCGTGGGGATAAACACATAAGCTAATGAGCAGAGATACAACAGGAACTGGAATGCTGGAGTAGTTGGGGAAAACCAAGAAGGCCTCAACCCTGCACAAAAACCTACAGGCAACTAAGGAAAGCTGAGACGGGGAGAAGTTGTCTTACGCAGGGAAGAGCACACCAGTTGGTTATCTACTACCAAATGGTCAGTCCTAAGACATTCCTACCAGTAACATCATACAGATTGAGCAGATAACACTTAGAAACATATTTATTTATAATTGTGCAGGTAACAATAATTAATGAAAAATAGCCCATGAATTTGAAAGAGAGCAAGGAGGGATATATGAGAGGGTTTAGGGAGAGGAAAGAAAAGGGGGAAATGATATAGTCTCAAAACACATTATCATCCTTAGAGCTATTTCCCATATGTAAACACTGAGTAGGTATGACTTGTGTATATGTTTGTTTTGATACATGTGTGCATGTGTTTTTGTGTGTGCCCCGGAGTCCATGTGGAGGTCAAAGGTCAACTTCTGTATCAGTCCTGATCTTCTATGCTATTTGTTCACAGCTACCTAGGCCAGGGCGATTGCCAGGCTTCCCAGAATTCTCCTGGTGTCTGTTGTCACATGATAGGAGTTCTGAGATTGCAGACATGTGCTTCTTCTGTACATATCATTTTATAGGTTTGAGGGATTCTACCTAAGGTTGCCCTACATGCATGGCAAATGCTGGACCCAATGACCCACTTGCCCAGCCCTCTGGTTCCAATGCATGCATGGCAAATGCTGGACCCAGTGACCCACTTTCTCAGCCCTCAGGTTCCCAAGCATGCATGGCAAATGCTGGACCCACTGACCCACTTTCTTAGCCCTCTGGTTCCCATGCATGCATGGCAAATGCTGGACCCAGTGACCCACTTTCTCAGCCCTCAGGTTCCCAAGCATGCATGGCAAATGCTGGACCCAATGACCCACTTGCCCAGCTCTCCTCGTATATTGTTTAAAAGAGGTTCTCAAAGTATGGTATCCAAACTGGCAACATCAGGAGAACCTAGATATTTAAAGTTTTCAGCCCTGCTCTAGGTCTCTTAGCAGCAATGTGGGGTTCAGAAATAGATTAAAAGGAAACCCGGCAGATTTTTGCTATATCAGTACTTGAGAACCATCTTTCCTTTTTGGTCCTCTAAGGATACGTATTCCATCTTGAAACTCCCTAATCTTATGACCTCCTTCTCCAAACACCATCATACCGTTTTATGGGCTTGGTTTGTGGGGGATACAGTTCCGTACATTGCCAATTATATTCTAAGATGACATTTGTGGTTTTGCTAGGACACACTTTCTTATAGACTATTGGAATAAGGGTCTCAGATTCTTGCTTCTTGTTGGCTAGCAACCACCTCAGCTTTCCATGAGTCTCTCCAGTGTGACATGTAACTTAACCCCTCAGAGCCCAGCCTTCACTCTTTCTAATCTGTGGAATGGGGGGATATTATAGTTACTTCAGAGCTGTTGTGGCAACTCACTGTGATAATACTGGAAGTGATTTTCGTGCTCAAGTTTGCACATTGCCAGGGCTTGTCCAAAATGCTAGCATAGGCATTTCAGTGCACCTGTACTCTGGAGCACGGTCAATGCCACACCTAGGGGTGTGCCCCATCCCCACTGCATCATAGACACTTTCTCACAGAAATGCCAATGCAAAAACCTGCTATATGGAAGGTAATCATAGACACCACTGGCTTCTGCCTCCTTACAGAGGGGAGTGGCTCTGTCCAGCGCACCAACCCATGGCCCCATGTGGCTCTTCACATTTCAATCCCTAATATAAAACCCAGGTGAAAATTCAGTCCTGAGAGACCCTAGATCCTGTATAGGCAATTCTTAGAGCTGTGTCCCAGAAAACTAAGTAGTCACAGTTAGCTGCTGTGACTCCTTCGTAAGTGAACCCCAGCCTCTTGGGTCAGTCCTCGGAGTTTCCTTCTGAGCCTTTAGCACTGAACCCCTTCCCACATTTCCCTTCAGCAAGACCTGGCTTCTCTGGGATGCATGGTTTTTAAGCCATTTTTGTGGAGTTGAGCTCAGTTTGTCCTGTCTCTTTAACAGTTGCCTCTGGACTCTGGGGTTCTCTGTTTTGGTTGATACCTCAAAACATCTGTGCCTACCTGTGATGCCTTAGACACAGTTTCACAAGGTACTTTCTAGAAGCCCTGGAGGCTGAATCTTTCTCAGTCATCACTCAGGACTGGTGGAGGGGTGGTGGTGCTGGGGAACTTGGTCTTAACACTGTGGGTTAATGTAGATGACCTAATCCTCACTGAGTTGACATAAAACTGGACTTAACGTCTGTTCTGAATTATCTTTCTGCTTAAAGAGAACCCAGGAGGGACCCTAACTTGCAAAAAAAAAGATATCATTCAGCCTGATGCTGATTTCATTTCCTAAAGTGATTGAGTCCAAAAACCATTTTAATTGAATTCAGCCTCTTGACCTGACACTGACTTATTCTCCCTCCTCCTGCCTTCCAACATTACACAGGGGAGGAGGAGGGAGAGGAGGAGGGGGAGGGGGAGGAGGAGGAGGAGGAAGAGGAGGAGGAGGAAGAAGAAGAGGAGGAGGAGGCGAATAGAACAATTCACATGGTTTATAGGCCTGGCCATTTCCACATTCCATAAAGCCCAGATGACCTGATAGGAAACAGCTGCGCGTTTACCAAAGCCTGGTAAGGCCTCATTACCACCCCACCTCCGCACAGGGGGTGACAGGCTCCAAATGGAGTGCAGTGGAGGGAGTAATTAACTCTGCTGCCCTGGCACCTGGTGCTTCTGCCTCATACCTAAGGTCAGTGCAGCAAACAAACTCTGGGGGTGACAGGGGTGCAGAGGCCTCAGTGACAGGGGGAAGAGAACCAAGTAGAGGTCCCGGGTGGGGTTTCATTTGTCTGTATTTGTATGGTGTGGACGCGGTTTTTCAACCACATGGTACATGTCGGGTACTGTTGTAGGGGAGACAATCACAGACATGGCATCTGCCTCCTTCATCCTTAGGGAGCTCTGCAAGGGCATTTTCTTAGTCAGTGCTCTATTGCTATGAAGAGGCCACTCTTCTTCAAAGCTCACCCCTAGTGGCTCACTTCCTCCACCAAGGCCACGCCTACTCCACCAAGGCCACACCTACTCCACCAAGGCCACACCTACTCCACCAAGGCCACACCTACTCCACCAAGGCCACACCCAGTCCACCAAGGCCACACCCAGTCCACCAAGGCCACACCCAGTCCACCAAGGCCACACCTACTCCAACTACATCTCCCAGTAGTGCCAATCCCTATGAGCCTATGGGTCATTTTCATTCAAACTCCCACAGGCACTAACACCCCGCCCTCCCCAGCCACATGCGACTCTACATTTCAACTCCTTAAAATAAAACCTAGATGAAAGTTCATTCTGCAGTCAGATCTGTTGTGTTTGGAGTGCTCAGTAGCCACCCCAAATAATATCACTGTGGACAGCACAGGTACAGAGCATTTCCCCATCACACACAACTGCCTCAGACATTCTGGCCTGGTAGGCATATCGGGGTAGAGTATGGAAAACAGTAACAAACTTCAGATACTGACATGCAACGAAGAAGGCAAAATTTGAGGCATGCTAGAGTTGCCATGGAAGGAAGTGTGCTCTCTGAGAGGAGAGCACCAGCAAAGGCCTATGTATTCATGTATATCTCTATGTATGTGATATGCATGCATGCATGTATGTACATGTATGGCGGGGCTCAGGGAACAGGAAGGAAAGAGTGTGAGATGGTGTCAGATACTGGGTGGAGGCCCAGCCATGAGGAGCCAAGGGGAAGAGGATGCATTCAGTTCCAAGTGGAGGCCACAAGAGAATGTTAGGATTTGCTGCACATACTGGTCTGGCTCCTGGATTAAAAGGTTAATAGAGAGGCAAGAACAGAGGGAGAGAGGCCAGGAGTGAGCTATTGAAGGTGCTCTAGTGAGAGATGTTGAGCTCTTGGCATCACAAGGCAGAGGAAGCAGCTAACCCCAGAGGGAGGCCACATTCCTGATGGTTATTCTGTGGGAGGCAATTTGTCATCTGGAAGAGAGAGAGAGAGAGAGAGAGAGAGAGAGATAACACCTGAGGACTGACTCCAGCAAGGCAGTACTTTCCAGCACAAACACATATGTCGTACCTGACTGTTTTGTTTTGAGATGGGGTCTTACTATGTTGTCCTGGCTGGCCTGGAACCCACAAAGATCCATCTGCCTCTGCCTCAGTGCTAGGATTAAAGGTGTGCACTACCATGGTCTTCTTGGTGTTTACTTATTTTTGAAGTCAGGCTTACGTTGACTTTGAAATTTTGACCCTGCTACTTCCACCTTCCTAGAACTGGGGTATACATGTGCATCACCACAGACAATTTTATGTCTCTGGGGCTCCAGCCTGGGACCCACTGCAGACTAGGGAGGCACTGTTTCCAAGTAGCCCTCAGGTGGTCTTTCTGAGAAACCTTCTATCACCCTGAACTTCTCCATTGTGCTGAATTTATTGTTGCTTGTTTACTTGTGATCTTTGAGACAGTAGGGACAAAACCTGCTATATTAAATTCAATATCTACTTTATACTAGGTCCTTGAGAGATGTGTGTTGAATGAGTGAGGAAATTAATTCATTAAACATTGTTGATTCATCCCATTAGGGCTAGTTGCTTTTCCTCCTCAATGCCTTTGTTTTCTCACCATTTCAATGTTTCCTATATTGTGGGAACAGCAATCCTTCAGGCTTCCTGTCCCAAGTGCCACACCGAATCACATAGACCACGTGCCTTATCTAACATTACATTTTCTTACGGTTGTAGAGGGTGTAGTAAGTCTGAGGTCAGAGAACATGGCCATGCTCTGATGAGGGCCTCTTCTTGATTTCTAGATTCTTTCTCAGTCTTCTGTTTTTAGAAAGAAGAGAGGTGAGAGGGAGGGAGAGAGAGAGGGGGAAGTGGGGGGAGAGAGAGAGAGAGAGAGAGAGAGAGAGAGAGAGAGAGAGAGAGAGAGAGAGAGAGAGAGAGGGCCTGTCACACTTTTGTTCAGGGCATGAATATATGAATAGGAGATACATTTAACCATTGCCTATCCCATACTTTCCAATTAAAAAGGAAAATCTCTTGAAGAGTATGTTTGGCATACACCTATGTACCTAGTTTGAGGCCAGCTTGGGGCCAGCTTGGCCTGCAGAATGAGACCTTGCATCAGGTTTTTGTTTTTAATTTTTTTTTAAGTTTAGAGTATTTTGTCTTTGTTTATGTCTGTGCACTATCTATTTGCAGTGCCTACAGAGGCCAGGAGTGGTCATTTCCCCTAAACAGTTCCAGACTGTTGCAAGTCATCATGTAGGTGTTAGAAATCAACCCAGGGTTCTCTGCAAGAGCAGTCAGCACCCTTAGCTACCACAGAAGGTTATCTTAATTAGGAACAAAAGCCAGGTCACAGGACATGGTTTGAGGTGTATCAGAAAGTGCAGCCAACCATCCAAGGATTACACATGCTCTCCCACATGGCTGTAGGCTCTAGGAGCCTCCTCTGCACAGGGACAGGACAATGCTTCTTCCAAGCATGGTGATCATAAAAGAGGAAAGGGGGGGTAATCCAGCCTCTTCTCAGTAATTCTCAGAGACATACTTCATGCCCAGGGGAACCATAAGAGGTGGGGGTGGGGTGGCTGGTGTGCTTGCACAGATAAGATCTCAAATACACTGGATGCCACAATACAAGCGCCCCACTCTCTTTAGAAGCATGCAAACTCCGTTGGACATGAAGCCAAAAGCTCGAGTGTTTGAATGCCTGTTCCTCTGTTCGCCAGGATCAGGACTCAGAAGCCATCTGTGAATCACTGTCCCTGGGGCTGCTCAGTCCTTAGATGGTGAAGGGGGACATCTGGGCTGTATAATGGAACATGTTCTTCTTGGAAAGGCATAGGACTTCTGCAGCATCCCCTAGACGCTACCACATGCTCAGTGTCGGGTCCTGACGGCTAAGAAATGAATTTCCTGGTCTCTCTTTCTTCCTTTCCTTCCTGTTCCTCTCCCCAACTTCCTCTCTTTCTTCCCCAACTCTTTCTCTGTGTCTATTTTCCTCCCTCCCTCCCTCCCTTCTTCCTCCCCCCTTCCTTTCTTTTTTCCTTTCCTTTTTTTCCTTGCTTTTATTTGTTTGAGACTAGATTTTGCTGTGGAACTCACTAAGTAACCAGACTGGCCTTGGACTCAAACAGATCCACCAGCCACTGCCTTCCAAGTGCAGAGACTATAAAGGCCTCTCTCTCTCTCTCTCTCTCCCTCTCTCTCTCTCTCTCTCTCTCTCTCTCTCTCTCTCTCTCTCTGTCTCTTCCCTTTCCGTTCTTGAGACAGGGTGTCATTTACTTTGTACTGGCCTCAGATTTACTATGCAATTGAGGACGACCTTCGTTTCCCATTCTTTCACCTCTGTGTCCCGAGTGATAGGATTAGTGGCATGTGCCACCACTTCTGGTTTATGCAGTGCTGGGGATGGAACGCAGGACGTTAAGGTCAGGTCAGATGTGCTGAATTCCTGCCTGGCTCTCCCCTGTATTAGTTATGGAATGTCTGTACCTTCCTTTCCCCATCTATAAAGCGGGAGCAGTCTAACTTACAGGCCTGGTTTAGGTTGTGGCTTTGGATGAGAAGGTTCCAGATAATGTTATGCCACATGTGGCACTTCTGCTACAGGTCTTACATGTCCCATTCCAAGTGGTTTTTATTCCTGCTAACTGCTTCTTAGAAGACAAGATGTTAATTTTTATGCATTCTTTTTCTTCTGGAATGGCATTTGATTCTCTTATGGAAACTCCTCCTTAGCCTCTGGGGCCAAGCTGATTATTTGGGATATAACCTCAGGACCTGCTTACTATATTCTGACCCCTCCTCCATATAGCCATGGTTCTGGGCTAGCTTGTACTAGTTGACCATTCCCAGGATATTTATAGAAATTTTTGGGAAAAAAGTCTTTATTGCTGGGATTGTCAGGTTGAGAGAACTTAGAGCTGCTGGGGGCCATTTTTACCATTTTATGGGGAGAGCCTGCTACCCTACAGGAAGAAAAGATGAAGAATTAGAGAAAGACAGAGTCCTGTTACCTGGATCTATCCATACCTGATAGATGCTGATCCTGAGTGGAGTGTGTAACATTCATATGTAGCTTCTTTTCTATTGCTTGCCAATCACAGCCTTCACTGACTTTCCATCTAGGCTGTTGGTGTTTTTCTTACAGACCTGAAGAATTGATTTGTTTATTACAGAGGTGAAATGCAGAATACAGAAACTTAACCACAAAGGGTGGAGGGCTGGCTCTGAAGTTAAGAGCACTGGCTGCTTTTACGGGAGACCTGAGTCCAATTCCCAGCACCCAGGTGGTGGCTCATCACTGTCTGTAGCTTCAGTTCTAAGAGATTTGAACACTGTTGTGAGCTCCATGTGCAGTAGGTACACACAGAGCATATAGTCATTCATGTAGGCAAAACAGCCACATACATGAAATAAAATTAAAATAAAAAAGGCACATTGAAGTATACAATCAAAAGATATTTAGCACCTTTATAGAGTGGCAACTACCACCTATATTTACTTCCCAAATGAGTCATTACCAAAGAGACTCCAAACCTCCAATATTTCATATAAAAAAAGCCCCTTTATATTGTGACCTTTTGTGTCTGTCTTCTTTCACTTAGCAGCATGCCTTTAAGATTCATCCTCTTGGATCTGGAGAAGTTGCTCAGTGGTTAAGAACACCAGCTGCTCTTCCAGAGGTCCCGAGTTCCCAGCAACCACATGGTGGCTCACAACCATCTCTAATGGGATCTGATGCCCTCTTCTGGTGTGTGTCTGAAGACAGTTACAGTGTATTTATATAAATAAAATAAATACATTAAAAAAAATCCATTCTAAGTCGCATATCAATACTTAACTTATATAATAATATATAATATAATGCTGAATATATAAAAACAGAAAAATGCTATTCAAGTATACTGATATTTTGTTAATTTATTCATGTTTGTAATGTGATAGTTTGAATGTAACTGGCCCCCATAGGTCCATAGGGAGTGGCACTAATAGGAGGTGAAGACTTATTGGGGGTAGGTATGGCCATTTTGGAAGAAGTGTATCACTGGGGGCAGGTTTTAGGTCTTACATAGGTTCAAGTCTTGTTCCCTGGGACAGTATTTCCTTGTTGCCTGCAAATGAAGATGTAGAACTTTTGGCTCTTCCAGCACCATGACTGCCTTCACAGTGCCATGCTTCCTGCCATGATGAGAATACACTAGACCTGTAAACCTGTAGGCCAGGCCCAGTTAAATGTCCTTTATAAGAGTTGCCTTGGTCATGGTGTCTCTTCACAGCAATGAGACCATAAGACAGTAGAATTAAAGTTGTTTTCAACATTTAATGATCATTAATATTGCTGCTAAGAGCATTTGCTATATGTTGTTGTTAGCATTGTATATGGGGGGGGTTGTATGTTTTTTAAAAAGATTTGCTTGTTTTCATTTTATGTGTGTGGGTGTTTTACCTGAATACATGTTTCTAGACTATGTGCATGCAGTAGCCAGTGAGGTCAGAAGAGGGGGTTAAATCCCCTAGAACTGGAATTACAGACAGGTGTGAGCCCCTGTGGTGGTGCAGAGTACCATGTTTGGATCCCCTGGAAGAGCAGCCAAGTGCTCTTAACTGATGAGCTATCTCTCCAGCCCTAAAATTCCTATGGTTTTGAATGCTGGAGGAATCAGTCTCGGGTTTGTGATAGGCATGGTACATGCCGAGTTCTCTTGACTTTGCTTGTCGAGTTTACATTTTTCTTTATTTCTGAGAATTTCATGCCTTTGTGTGATGACATATCTGCAGCTCATCTACCTCCCACTTTCATACCTTCCCCCTTCCTTTCTTCCTCCTCTTCCTTAATGTAGCCCACTTGGTCCAGGTAGGGCTGCTCATCAGGCAAGGCCATGGGGATCAAACCCAGGCCTGCAAGTGCTAGCTAGGCAAAGCACTTTACCACTGAGTCACAGCCACAGTCCCATTATTACCAACTGGCTGAGTTAGTTATATTACATCCATTTTTCAGAGCCCAGTTTGAAGGCCAGACTTCTTTGAGCTGGCTGTGGATGCATTAGCTGGTGGCAGTGTGGAAAAATGTCACAAAATTAGTCATCATGAGCTGGAGGCAGGGTGTGTTTCTAGTTGACCAGAAAAATAAAATTGCCTTACACCAAAAACTGTTCTGGCCATGCTTCCTTCGAACACAGCCCCTCCTCCTCCCCACCCCCACACTTTTTCCTTCTTTTTTTTTTTTTTTTCCCTACCAGGAAAACAAACCGGTTGGGTGAGTTTTGTATTATTCTTCTGCAATTGTAACTTAAGCCATACCAATGGTCATTTGTGATGTTTTCCTTATATTTTTAACCTCCAGTTTGTTTAATGGAAAACTTTTGCTTGAAGCTATTAAGGCAAACCTAACCATGGAATGAGAAGCTACATAAGGACCTGAGAGGCATTATTATAATCACGACTCCTCTTTTGGTTAGCTCCTTGGGCCTTGCTATTGGTCAGACCTGCATTTCAATGAGTTCCAAAGTGGGTGTGGTTACCTCATACTGCTATCTATGTTCCTGGACAAATTGCTTTTCTGCTCTGTGCCTGTTTCCCCAGTATGAACATAAGGATTTTTACAGCACCAGACCTAATAAGTTCTAGCAAGGACCTGTATCTATGAGATCTATATGGAATACTTGGACTCTCCTCTATACAGAGGGAGGCCATAATAAAAAAGTAAAAATTTAGGGGCCTGGAGAGATGACTGTTAAGAGCCCTGGCTGCTCTTCCAGAAGATCTGGGGCTGAATTTCACACCCACCTGGCTACTTACAACTCTCTGTAACTCCAGTTTCAGGAAATCTTACACTTTCACATAGACCTATATGTCTATATGTAGGCAAAATACCAATGCACATAAAGTAAAAACAAATCATTTTGTAAAAAATTAACTTTGGCACAGTGATTAAGAATGTTGGCTGTTCTTATAGAGAACCCAGGTTAGGTTCCAGGTACCTGCATGGCAGCTCATAACTCCACTTCCAGGGAACTGATACCCCTTTTGGCTTTCCTGGGCTACAGGCATGTTCCTGGCACACATATGCACAAGCAGGCAAACATGGATATAAAACAAAATCAAATCAAATCAAATCTCAGTACAATTCAGGAATATCTAAAGTACTTCAGAAAAGGAGCCTAAGGGGAAAAGAATATTCCCAGGACTGTTCTAATCCTTGGTTTTGGGGGGGGGGGTGTGGCACAGAGATCAAATCACAAGGTTTTGCCCCTTTTCAGTTACAAATGTATAGGGAGGGGGTTTTGGTTTCTGTTACCGCCCCATGAAGAGTAAACGTTGGCAGTAGCAATTGGTTTCATTCAACAAGGAACAGTGGCCCATTTGGAGGGGGTTGTTGCAGAAGGGCAACAGTCTGAGTGACCCAGACCCCAGTGAGCTGTGGGAAAGGTTGGAAGGGACAAGATAAAGCCACAGTGCAGGGGCCCTGCCTAGGCCACCGACCTCTTCCCAGGAACAGAAGATCTGAGACAATATAGGTTCGATAGGTGACTTTGTGGCTGTGTGAGCCTTCCCTTCCCTTCCCTCCTGTCTTCTTTCTCTTTTACCTGATTGTATCCCCAGTGTCTGTGAAGTCCCCAACCGTCCGATGCTTGGCCCCTTGGTGGGGGTGTGTGTCTCCTTGGAACTGTCATTTGATAGACGGTTATCACTGAAGTTGGGAGAAGGCAGGAGGCCACTTATGGAGGCTACACAGCTGGGATGTGGCAGGGCCTGACTGTAAATCACCATCCTTCTGAGACAGAAACTCAGCCCTGGCTGTTCAGCAGGCATTTTCTGACATATCTCACTTTATTGTTCCACGGCTTCTTGGGACATTCCCATGGCTCAGTGCTGTTGTGTGTCTGACATGCATGTGTTGTTTAAAAATTCTCCTCATGGTTATTCCTGCTCCCAGCAGCCACAGAGAGCACAGAGTCAGTCACCTGCTCTAGTCTTACAGGCTCCAGGCTCACAGAAGAGACAGGAAGCAATCTGGTTAGTTGCGTATTCACATTCCAGGGCATAGTGCACTAACTCCATTTTTTTTTCTCTGAGGATCTAGGCTTAAGGCAGAGAGGTTAATCTCTGAGCATATCTTCCTCTAATGACACTTGTGGCTTCTGCATAGCAGAGGACCTACATGTCCCAGGGAAGGGTGTGGCAGTAGGATGTGGGCTGTGACATCTGCGTATGAACTCCGTGACCCCTTGTCTCTGTGTCCAGAGCTATAATAAGTGTATGATTCACCAGGTGGACTGATTCTGTTCATTCCTTTCTGAGCCCTTGGTGCTGGCCCACTGGTCACACTACACGGGAGGACCCTGTCTCACTTTGCCTACTTCTTCAGGCCTGAGGCCTGTTCTAACTGTGCCCTCCCTTGGGGAGCTCTCAGGAGCTGGTGTGGATAACTTGCTCATTTCTAAACCCAAGCCAAATTACACATTGGGTCATTCCAGGAGGACAAGTGTCTCATTTGAGACAGCGATGGGAGTTTCTTTCAGTGAACTCTTGGGCTCCCTCATGATAGTTTATTGTCAGTCATCCTATGGTACTTGATGCCAGTTTGACCTACCACACTGGACTATTTGAAATGCCAATGAGATTTGGACTCTCTAATGAAATGCTGGAGACTCCTACTGAGTCTTTACTGCTGGTGGATTGTCTGGGTTGGAATGCTGGTGCCCTGGTAAGTCATTTTCCACCGTGGAGGTACTTAAATGGGATGTACCCCCTAGGATGCTGGGGTTACCATAGTTACTTTTACTTATAGGGGGCTTACTGTGTGCCCAGGTACTGGGCCAAATTCTGATGCTCAATCCCCCCAAAGCTTTTAACATTTTCAAGACCCTGTGTTTTGTAATATTTTCAATTCTTAACACTTGTCATTTTCACCCATTCTATCATTCATTGTGTAGTTAAATTCTGTTATATCAACCATCGCTGGGAGAGCACTTGGAAAGCAAAGGAGAAATAAATCCATGTTTTACCGTCTTATGGAGACTCTTTGTCTTTAGAACGCCAGTGAGCCCATAAGTAAGCTTTTTGTTTGTATTTGTTGAAATTGTCCACTAAAGAGTCTCCAAAGAGAGCTTATTTTACTAGTAAAGAAACTGAGGCAAGGGAGGCGGGATGGCGCTGTATCACCTTCTCTGAGCCTGAAGGCAGCCCTGCCAGCCAGATGTCTCTGCTGAGCTGAAACAATCCCTGTTGTCAAGTAATTCTTTCAAAAATATCAGTGCCCTCCCCTGCATGCATCAGGCCCTCTGCTAAAGTCTCAGGCAGAGTAGTAACTCGACATAAAGTTGCTGGTTTGAGGGTTTGAATTCATTTTCACAACGCAAAGAAAAGAATCTTTCTTATTTTATTTTACTTTTTTAAATCTCCAGCCCAACTACTACTAGCTGGAGTTTGCCTGAGTCTCCCAGGCATTCCCAACCTGATTTTCCCCCTCCTGCCGCCTTCCCTTTTGTGAGCATTTCTTCCTCTTTTTGCTTGCAGGCAGTTCAGCTCTCCTGTAGGCTACAATGTGTCAGTTGTTATAAAATCCGGGAGGCGGAGTCTAGTGACGAGGGCGGTGTGGGAGAGCTCAGCCAGCCCTGCAGGGTGAGCAGTCCGGCCCTGGGTTCAGCGGAGCTAAAACGCTACAGCCAGAAAACTTCCATCTCCCTCTCCTGATCTTGATCCTCACCGGACAGCAGACCCGAGGCGCCGATCGATCCGAGGGAGGATGAGAGATGACCGGTCGTTTGGCAACCTGACCATTTCCTTAGCAGAGCCTTCCAAAGCGAACCGGAGACTGCCCACAAGACCCAGGAGGCGCCGCGCCTCTTCTGGATGTGTGTGTATGAGTGAGCAAGCGGGCGTGTGTGTGTGTGAGTGAGGGTGTGTGTGTGTGTATATGAGTGTGTGTGTGTGCGCGTGTGTGTGTATGCGCGCGCTTGTGGTGTGGATGGGTGTGTGCACAGCACAATTGCGTGGAAGCGTGTCTGGGTGAGTGTGTGTGTGCACTCGTGAATGTGTTTGTATGCGTGTATGTGTGTGTGTTTGTGTGTACTCTTGGCTGCTATTATTATTATAATTTTGGAAGAAAAATCCTGGAAATCTGGGGCAGGTTATGGTACTCCCAGGGTGATTTTTTCTTTTGCAAGAGGAGTTGACCAGAGCAAGCCACTAGAGCCATTTCCCTGCCAGCAGAGAGCATTTTCCTCCCAGAAGAAGGATTTCAATCCCTGGCTCTGCAGCCAAGTAAAAGAGATTAGCCCTGAAACCTGTGAAATCAACCATTGCTGTGTGGTTACCCAGGCTGGGGAGAGGACTTGGAAAGAAAAGAGAGAAATAAATCAAGCAGCCTGTCAGGTCTTTTTGCCACGTTGGAAGATGTCATCTCAAACTAAGTTCAAGAAAGACAAAGAGATCATTGCTGAATATGAAGCCCAAATAAAAGGTGAGCAGTGGGGCCCGAGGGACTTTGCCTCCTCTCCCCCCCCCCACCCCCCCCCCCGCCTCTCCCTTTGCTGTCTTTTCCTTTGCCTCCCTGCCTTCTTGAGAAGTTGCTATGCAGCAATAATCTTATTGTAAGGAGGAACGGTGCTGGGCGCTGGGTGCACAAGTCCAGACTGGCTCCTACTGCAGATAGCGCCTGGGCTGGGAGCGTGAATTACGGAAAGGGCAGAAATGTCTGCATTGCAGGTGTGTGAGGAAGGGACTTTAGGAGTGTCGCCGCTACTCCATCATCTTGCCAGTGATATGTCACTCTAAGGCCATTTTTGACAGTCAAGGTCTCCTCCCAGTCACCACCACTGTGAAAGCCCTTTGCTACTTATGTATATATATTTTGAACTGCTTCCCCATCCCTTCTTTTGGCTCTTGTGGGTGGTTGTTTTTTTGCCTAGGCTGCCTTCTCTAGGCTGAAATTCGAATGCATGAGTATGGGTTGCAGGGGGTGGGGGGGTGGGGGTGGGGGCCACAGCATCCTTAAGTAGCCCTTCTTTGTCAGTGTTTCTTGCCTGGTCTGGGTTGCCGTGGATTAACTGTTATGGGACATATTGATCCAGACTAATGCAGGCATTTAAGCATAAAGAGAGAGTTCTGTGCAGAAAATGTATTATCCTCCAGCGTGCAGCCTGGTCTTTCTGTGCACCTGTGTTTCGGGTCATCAGCTTTGGTTAAAAGCCAACACCTCAGTGTGCAATTTGGGCTGTACTTGGCTCCCATGGTTCTGGGGAAAGTCGGCCTGCTAGGAGAGTGAGATGACCTTTGGGTGCTGGTTCCAGCTTTGGTGGCACAGAACCCACACTTCTTGCAGAAGCCGCTCCCTAAATCGTTGCTGGCAGAGAGGAAGAGAAGGGCCACAGTTGCACAGCTAAAAGAACAAGCAGCCTCTGCCCTGGGGCCAGACGGTGGGCTTCCTTCACCCTCAGGGTTTCTAAGCAGGGAGAGCTGAAGGTTTCTTGCTCTGCCTCCCCTTTGTAGAGCCTGTGCGGGAGAGTAGCTGCGGCTCTAAGCACCCATTTTCTTGCCAGTCCTTGGCTCTCCTTGCTGCGGCGAAGGGCGTGTTGTGGTCTCACACAGAGTGGGAAAACTGCATCTTCAGTGGGTGTGGAGGCCTGGTTTAGAGGCTGTTGAGCAGGGTGCTGCTTTGAGGTTCTGGTGACCAGAGGATGCCACGCCTGTTTCTATGCTGCCGGAGGGCTCCACACTGCAGGAAGCCAGTAGCCTCAGGCTGTCGGTCTGTCCTGTTGTTTGTCCTGCTTTCAACCTTCTGATTTGGGGGCAAGCTTTGGAGAACAAGCGTGGGGTGGGGATGGGGACTTTGTGTTTTCCCTGTCTTTTGGTTGTGGGCCCAGTCAGGATGTTAACCATCTCCTGGTGGATCTCAGGGATAATGGAAGGGAGGTCTCTCCCCTGGCCTCCTCCTTAGTTTTCAGCTCAATGTCAGATACAGTGACTTAAATGTATCAGCCTTGCTGACAATTGACAAACAAGCCGTTTAGCTGCCAGAGACTGGGATTCACCCAGCCAGTCAGAAGAAAAACCAATTTTCAATTTTGTATATCTACTTTTTAGGGAGTGAATTTATACACACACACACACACATACACACACACGTTTTTGTGTATATGTATGTTTTGAGAATATATATGTGTGTGTGTATGTATATGTGTGTATATGTATATATATATATGTTTATGTGTGTGTATGAGTATGTATATGTATGTTTTGAGACTATCTTGACTACTTTCTTTTTAAATTGAGATTCCCATAAGAAACGTTATGACAGACAAGAGAAGGGGATGTTTGCACCGTGTGTCTTGGTAGGAAATCTGCTTGGTAGGAAATCTCTTTAAAGGCTTGCTAGCACCAGGCAATCAGCCTTTCCTGAGTACCCAGGAGGCATCAGTTGTTCCAGCAAATTCGCTTTCTTTCACCTTTAACTTAACAACTGACCAACACATACAAGCCAACAGAAATGGGTTTCTTCAGGAAATTTGTCCAAAAGATCTTGTCCCTTCTAGAGTCTGGATGTCTTTACACTCTGGTTGAGTTTAATTTTTTTTCACCTGTAGTTGGCATCCATAGATTCTGATCGTAGGACTGATGTACCTCAGGCCCTTTGAAATCTTTCCTCCCAACGTGTTATTTGTTGGCCTGCCCTGGCAGGTAGCTCAGTGGTAGAGCACTTGCTCAAGTGTGTGCCAGGGTTCAGCTTTCATCCCCAGCCTTGTTTGTTAATTACTCTGGTAAGGATTGATGGGACCTCTGGTTTCTGGGGCTCAGTCCCAGACTTCACTGCTCTTGGCCCACACGATGCACAAAAGGCTTAGAATGAGCCCAGGTGCAGAGGTAAGACACTGAGGCCTGGCGGTGTTCAATGACTTACCCAAGGTCGCAAGGCCGGTATCTTCCCAGGCCTGGTGTCCCTGGTACATTGTCTGGCTGACACAGCCCCTTGAAGGATTGATGTCAGTAGCAGATGGCAGTGTTATGCCGGGCACTGGTGGCCTCTTGATGGCGTCCCATTGTTCCCATCTTACTTTTGTCCCTCGGCCTTTGTGGCTTGTCTCTGAGGAATGTTTGATCCATGAGCGAAAATAATGCTTTGTGCCAGTTACTTTCATTAGACAGATCTCATAGATGGTGGATTTTGTGATCGAACTTCTGATTGTTTGAAATGATGTTGAGTTTCACTGACTTAACAAAGGATGGGTACTTTCAGATAGCATTTCCTTTGTAAACATGTTTAGATTCAAGCCTTCTCTTGCCTCCCAGATATCTGAATCTGACTGTAGACCTGTGCTTGTGTGTTCTAGGGATGGGAAACTCAGCATCTTCTAGGTTCATAGATTTTGTTTGGTTAGCTATGGCTCGTGGAAATCTTTTTTCCTTAGATGGTATCACCTAATGCTTCTATAGGTTTTTCTTCTTGGAAACTTCTTAGAACAGGACAGACTTGTCTCTGTGACTGTCCACTCTTTGGGGGTTGGGAGCCACCAGTTGTGCCCCTGACTGTACTTCCTCTTAGTTGCTTTGGTAACACGAGCCACTACTGTTTGCTGTCTTCATCATATCACTTGTGTATTTGGGGGTTGTGTGTGTGGGTGTCTCATGTAGCCCAGGATAGCCTTATACTGTCTAGCCAAGGATGATTTTAAATTTCTGATCCCCTTGCCTCCACCCACCTCCTACGTACTGGGGTTATAGCATAACCACATAGCTGGGTTTATGCCATGCTGGGGATTGAACCCAGGGCTTCCTGCATGGTAAGTGAACCGCTCTGCCAACCAACAGAGCTACAACCCAGTCCTTCTTTCACCTTTGCTCTGCTGCTTCCTGGGTTGCAAATCTCAACGTGTTGGGTGCTTGCAAGATAGGAGGCAGATGATTTGAGGGAGGTGGCACACCTTACTGACAGCGGTAGAAGGGGAGGTGACAGTTACGATAGATCCGAGGGCACACTTCCTGTCCAAATGCACAGTCATTCTTAAGTGCGACCATTTGTTGTCACTTTGAAGCCTGCCTATAGTTTCAATTTTTTCCACAAGTGCCAGAAACTTGCAGGAGAGCTTCATGGTTTTAAAGAGGTTTTCCAAAAGGCTGCCCCAGAGATTTAACTGTCCGTACTTTATCAATATGGTGGAAGAAAGAGAACAGTTGTCCTTCTTTCATGCTGCTTGCAATACTTCTAGTATATCCCTGTGGTACCTTTGCCCTTTGGCTCTGCGCACTGCCTTTGCCGCGCATGCGCGCTGCACATCTCCGCTCTCCTAGGCTAGGGATTGGGGTACATTTGAGCTGGCACATTCTCGGTTCCCTGACTCAGGCTCCAAACAGACATTACTTCCTATCTTAGGTTCTCCTAAGTGTCCCTTTACAATCTGCTTGAGAACCTTGCTTGAGAGTGACATTACATTCCCTAGCCGGAAACTGGCAGGTTGTCGCCCGTCCCCGTTTTGAAAACTCAGAACATTTGCCAGTTTCCAGCTTCTTGGCATCCCGCTGTCCTCCACAGTTCTCTTGGAGATCACCGATCGCATTTGGGGATCTCATCTGCCGAATTCTCTCTACCCTGAGCTCTAATTGCTCTCGCTGCCAGACATAATGGTCACGTTCACTCACTGTGTTCCTGTTTCCGTTTCAGCCCAACCAAGAATTGAAACAGGAGTGTGGTGACTGACTTTAGGAACATTTATATTTATCGCAGGCCAACTTGTAAATCGTAAAACTGAAAAAAAAAATGGGGAAAGATGAATAAGTGTGCAGGTACGGAGAATAAGCATTCAGCAGAGTGTATTAATCTGTTGGTCGAATACTCATCCAACCAACGTCGAACATGGACCTTGTCCTCAAGCCTTGTGTGGCGTTTTATGAGAGATTAAGAAGTATAGGGTACTTTATTTACCTTCTAAGACCTCCCTTAGAAAATGACAGTAAAAATAAGAAAAGATCAAGAAAACCCACAATTCAACTTTGCAACTGTCAGAATGAGCTCAAGTCTTGCAGGGAGCTTCCTCCATGTACCTTCGGACGACTGGAGAGCCTCCTTAGGTTCTTCAAGCATTTCAACAGGATGAAAGAAGGAAAGCCGGGCAGATGGGGAAGAACTGTAGGGAGTGGTGGGGACTGTGGCCAGCAGGGCAGCTTTAGAGGTACACGTGCCTCTCGCTCCAGCTTGTCATTGCCTGGCTGGAGTGTGAGCCTTGGGTGGGCAGTTCGCCCACTGTTGGGAGGAAACCTGAACTGCAACGAAATCTCTTGGTTGTTTAAACCATGGCCCAACTTTAAAAAAAAATTCTACTCTCTCTAACCAAACACATTGGTGAAATAAGGCCGAGGCAGCCCATTTGGCCACCAGCTCACAACTCACGGCCTTTAAGTTAAAGTCTGCAAAAATCCTAAGAGTGGAGCCTTAGCCACCTTCCTCTTTAACTTGGTCATTGTTTTTCTAAAGACAGACCTGCGGTCTTACTGCTACAGTAGAAGTTTTCCATCTCCCCTCCTCAGATGCTCCACACTCTTTCTCTACCACTGCCTTTATTCTCCTCCTGATGCCTCTGCTCTGTTTCTTCAACCCCCATTACCCTGCAAAGGCTGTCTGGATGGTCTTCCTCCTCCTACGATGTCTTCCCAGCTCTCCTAAGCTCTCCTTCCCTCTGCCTCTCCACCCTGAGCATTATTACTCTTCATCAAAATCTAGAGATTAGACCTTCATCCATGAATTCCCAAGGGCAGAATCGCATGGAGCCATCTTTGTTTTTCTTCAGTGTGCTTAGTTTGTAACTGGCTGTGAGTGATCGGGAAGTGTTTCCTTTGCCACACACCCCTCCCCAACCTGGACTGCGCTTTTACTTCTTTCTCCCAGTTCAGGTGGCTGGCAATTCCAAGATCAAGGTGCCAGGAAATTAGGCTTTGAGTGAGAGGCCGCTTCCTGGCTTCTAGACAGCTGCATGCTACTTGTCTGCTCACTTGGCCTTTCCCCAGAGCATTCTCACAAAGATCAAGCACTCAGCATCAGTAAGGGACTCACTGTTGGCCTTATCCCTTACCTCTCAGTACCATTGTGCTGGGGGTGGGGTGGGCTCACACATGCATTTCGGAGGATACAAACACTTGGTCAAGAATATCACACTTCCAGTTCTATTGAGAGGAGGTGCTTTACTGTGTGAAGAAAGACCCCTCCCTGGCTTGCTGAGCTTCCTACATTGTCTCTGGTGTTTGTTAGTAGAGATTTGGTGGAGGATGTGTTGGGAGCTAGTAGGTCTTGCACAAATCTTGATGGGGTGCAGATTTCCTTCCAGCTGCCCCATCAGTAGATCTAAGGGTCCATTTTGGCCATTTCTCGAGAGAGTTCCTCTCCCATCCACTGGGCAGGTACTGTTACTGGCCACCCTTTGGTTTATGTAATTCTAGTTAGTGGAGGAAGGTAAGTGCATTTTCTCTTATTTGGTGACCTCTCTACCTCTGCTAGAGACTCACCAGTTCTCTAGATGAAGAGATGACGTTTAGAGAAATAAAATCAGTTGCATTAGACTCCGAAGGGGACCCTGGTAAAGCTAGGTTCAAAAAAGAATCCATTTTCTAATTTTCACTGGTGCAGGAAGATAAGATGCTGATTGGGTCAGCATGGTGTGTTGGGTGAAAGAAAATAATCGTGTGTTCCAATTCTAGGATAAACCAGATGAAACTGGCTTCTGTCACCCTTGGCAGTATTAGAGGTGAACTGAAGAGTCAGGTCTGTCTCCCCGAACTTTGTCCATCCCGAAAGCCTCTTACCCCAACTGGTTTGGGAGATCCTTTCTTGGCTCATGGTTTAAAACATGTCAACCTGTACAACTCATAGATTACCCATGTCTTCTTGTTCCCCATTCCTGATTCCTACAGAGCTTTTATCAGGAGGCAGTTTGAAGAGGGGCCGAGGGAAACAAATGCATGCCCATTTCTGCTAAGTAATGTCAGTGTGGTGCTGTGTGGTCACCCACAACATGTGAGCTTTGACATTTTCAACTGTGGGGTTCTCAGCTACTGACTTAAATGGCAATTTGGAAACAGCTGTGTCCTGATCAACATATGCTGCCTGTAGGATATGTGTGGGTGTGTTTGTCTGTGCGACAGTACAATGTGTATGGTGGTAGGGGATGTTCAAGGTGTCTTGAGTGGACTTTGCACTGCCCCTAGAATTGTGCTCAGTGATGACTGCGCAGAGAAAAACTGGGGAGTCCATGACTCCTGCAGCTCTGAATAAATCAACCTGGGCCACAACTCAGAGGCATAAGAAATACGCTTTCTTTCCTTTCTTCTGTCACTTGGTTTCCATGTCATGTCTCTGGATGTCTCACCATTTGCTGGATGACAATTTGGGGCCTCTCTACTGATTCCTCTAGGGTTATGGCCTAAAAGCGAGAGCGATGTGAGCCATTGGTTATAATGTATGATCAGTCTGAGTGTGTCAACTTCAGAGCTGGAGTGTCATCTTTCTTATTCAGTCTTCAGTGGTCAGTCCATGCTAGTAATTATTCTTTGACCTTTGGATGCCTTCTTTCCTTATTTCTTATATGTAATATGCAGAGATGGAGGGGCATCATGTCATTCACATGCACACTGACTCTGGACATTGTCCTTTAACCATCTTGGTTGTCCCTGTGAGCCGTGATCTCTGCTCTAACAGAGGCTCTGTCTCTTTTCAGTTCCCATGAATCTGGTAACCACTGCACCTTCCTTCCCCTGTGGTGGGTGGAGTAGAGAACAAAACTTTTTTCCTTATAGACCCATGACTTCTACATTCACATTATTTTTCTAACTCACTTCTCTGGCGTAAGAGATTTTTATCTGCATATTTGTACATGCATGTGAATATGCATAGGTGTACATAGCATAAAATGAGAGGAAAGGTGATATTCTCACACTGAGAAATCAGGTTTTCTCTTTTAAAGATTTATTTGTGTGTGTGTGTGTGTGTGTGTGTGTGTATGTGCGTGTGTGTATGCATGTGTGAGTGTAGGTGCCTAAGTGCTCCAGAAGAGGGCGTCATATCCCCTGCATTTTGAGTTATAGGCAGCTGTGAGCCACCTGATATTAGTGTTGGGAACTACTTGGCTCCTGTGCAAGAGTAAGAATTCTTATCCACTTAGTCTTGAGGTCTTCCCAGAACTTTTAAAGAAGTTTTAAAAAACAATGACCTACATTCATTGTTTTCCTGCTGTTTTGTTTGCTTTGTTTTAGATACAGACTCATGCATTCTAGGTCTTGTCAAACCCAGGGCCTTGTGTATGGTAGGCCAACACTGTACTAACTGAGCTACATCTCTGGCCAACCCACATTCTTTTCTTCCCAAGGACTAAGTACTTGAAAGTCCAAAGTCCAGAGTTGGCTCTTTCTCCATATTATCTCTGAGCTGATTGAAAACGCCATGTTCTCTGAATTGAAAAGGGACAACAGTGACCTTAGAAAACTGTTTACTATTTCTGCATGTGGGGACGTTTGTTCCTTCCTCATCATCATGGCCACAGTATGACACTGATCAGTTCTTGGTGGGATTGACATGACCTGGGTCTTTTTTGGTTGAGAGAACTTAGTTGTCTAATGTGACCTTTGCCTGCTAGATAGCAGTGACCAACCTGCCCCAATTTGTGACAACCAAACAAATTTCCAGATACTACCAAATGACTTCCAGGAGACAGACTTATCCACATTGACAGCCATACTTCTAATTGGTCTTCTTCTCTTATTTTGTCCCCATGGCCTGTCTCCCAACAGCAGGGCATCTAGCAGATGTCCTTACAGTGAAGTGTGATGTCCTCTGTTTACAGTCCCTCAGTAGTGTCTGCTGATGTCTTTCATCAAGGACCCTAGACTGCTCTCTCTAGTCTTCACTTCCTGTCCGTTGGTCTCTGCTGACTCCTCAAGGTCTCCAATTTCCCCTTTTCTAGAATGCTTTTTTTCCTGGATAGCCACTTGCTTGGCTCTCTGGTACTCAGCTTAACTCTCTGGCTACCTGTTACCTCCAAGAGCCATGCGGCAGCCCTTCATTGGTCAGCTGACCGGAGTTCTTTAGCATTCAGACTTCATGGTGATTCCCTCCTGTGTTTATTTATTTGCTTCTCTAGAGCTGAAGCTAAGACTGATGCTGAAGTAGTGGTTCAGGTTTGTGTTTCCAGCCTCAAAAGGCTGAGTAAGGGGTGGGGGGGGAGGCAAGACAAAACTCAGAACTTTGGTGTCCCTTGTTTGTGGTTTTCTGGCAGGCAAAGCTTCTCCTGGTGTCTTAATAGGTACTCACAGTAGGTGAACTTATTGGGTGCTCACAGTAGGTGAGCTTGTTTGAATGTGATGGACTTTGTGATTACACAGATGTCGTCTCCAGGATGCAGCAGATCTAGGCTCCCGCCAGCACAGCTGAGAGGTGACTTAAAAGGGGAAGGGTCTGGAGATGAGACCCTAATGCAGAGCCACGTAATAGATGACTTAAGGCGGTTACTGATAGGTTAGTGCAGGGAATAGAACACAGTCTATTAGCTGAATTTCTAATACGTATGAGATGGGAAGATGGAAAGGGCCAAGTGTTCCTCAAGCTCCTCTTTCACACTTGGTTTTCTAGAAAGATGTACAACACAGTGGCATCTACTGTGGTAAGAGTGTTGGGGCCCTGTACTGCGGATATTCAGATAAGGAATTGAGTTGTTGCCTTGGAGAACTGTAGAGGTCGTAATAGGAGCACAACTTTTTTTTGGGGGGGGGCAGGTTTTTGAAGGGTAACTAGAAACTCTCTGGGTAGTGGAAAGCATTTTCTGAAGAGAGAATAAAATGGTCATAAGGCTGAGAGGTCACCAAGGGGCCTGGTGTTTGGGAGACGATGATGCATTTGACCTGTGGATAATGGGAGTCTATGCTGGAGAGACTGAAACGCTTTTCAACCAGCAGGTCCCGTGAGTCTTTGACCACGGACAAGGTGCTCAGTTCATTCTCCCCAGCATGGAGACACATATCTACGTTGTAGCATTTGTCAGAATTTTCTTACTTAAAATTTTTTATTTGAATAATTTAAATTACATGCATGTATGTATGAATCTATGTATGAATGTATGTATATGGGGTAGGGGTGTGTGTGTGTGTGTGTGTGTGTGTGTGTGATGTATGCAAGTGGAGGTGAGAACACAACTAGTGTGAGTTCATTCTCTACTTCCATTGTGTGGGTTCTGGGCAAGCACCCACTTGTCAAGGTATGTCTCGAGCCCTGACTGCTCCCACTGGTACAGGCTGGTTTATCGTCCCATCATATGGGCAGATGACATTTTGTTTATTGACCTGTTTGTCAGTGGACACTGGCGTTGCTCTTGCATTTCAGATATTCTGAATAATGCTGATACAAACAACATGACCACAAAAGTCACAGGTTTTTTTTTTTTTTTTTTTTATAACTTCATTTTTAATCATGGTTGTTTTAGACGTTTATTATTTCAAAAGCTTTAAAAATAAAGAAAAATATAGAAAGAAGGAGAAAAGTCTAGAATCTACTTTTGAGGTAACTGCTACAAGCACTCTGTGCATTTCTTTCCAGACCATGTCTGTCTTCTGCCAAATCTGTTATATCTCTGTATGTAGTACAAGAGAGAGAGAGAGAGAGAGAGAGAGAGAGAGAGAGAGAGAGAGATCACGGCTCAGGGATATAGTCCTAGTGCTTGAGACAGAGCAGGGCTCTACAGTGTCCCAAACACCCAGGTGAGGGCTTTGTGTGTTTGCATGGGATGGCTGAAAGGATGCTGAAAACTGTTCTATTGTGGGGGCATGGCTTGTCTCCACCATTTCTGACCCAGCTCTTTGCAGATCTTCAAAACAAAAATGTATAAAGGTGAACTTCCCATTTAGATCTGCTTCCAAACCCACAGCCACTCCTGTCCCTTCCACTTCGAATGTCCCCCTTCCTAGTTCCTGTCAGTCTCCCTGCCATTCTGCTTTCCCTTAAGACAGCTCCTGTTGGTTAGTCTGTTTGGGCATTTCCTTGGTTAGTGATTGATGTGGGAGGGCTCAGTCCACTAGGTAGGTGGTCTTGGGAGACAAAAAAAAGCAAGCTGGCAAGACAGTAGCAACATTTCTCCACAGCCTCTGCCTTAGCTTCTGGCTTCAGGTTCCTGCCTTTAGTTCCTACCTTGCCTTCGGATGGATTCTCTAAGCTATAAACTGAAACAAACCCTTCCTTTCACAAGTTGCTTTTGGTCATGATGTTTATCACAGCAAGAGAAAGTAATATAAGAAAGCCCTAAGAGGTTGCAACCTAGTATCCCATTCTTTCCCACTGTTGGCAGCAGGATTTTCAGTCTATGGTTTACTGCAAACCAGTTCACTTCCCAGCCATCTGTCTAACTCAAAAAGCCTAGATTTTTCCAGGTGGTCAGATTCTCACATGGATATGAGCTCAGCAGGATGCAAAAGCTCCTAAGGGGGAAAACTCCCTCTATAGCAGAGAGAGAGAGAGAGAGAGAGAGAGAGAGAGAGAGAGAGAGAGAGAGAGAGAGAGAGAGAGGAGGGGGGAGAGAGGGAGGGAACTTTAATTTTTTTGGGGGGGGGCAAGTAAGCATAGGTGTCATTTCTAGGACTTAGTTTGTAATAATGAATGAACCTAGCTGGATGACAGGGCTGCTCTTGGGCCCTTGTTTCATTGAGACATTTTCAGGCAGGAGTCAGTGTTATGGTTTGAATGTGCCAAGTTCCCCACAGGCCATGTATAAGAGCTTGGTCTCTATTTGCTGTTTCAGGAGGTAGGGTCCAATTGGTGGAAGTAGTCTCTGGGGGTGGGCCTTTGAAGGTTAGGTCTACCTCTGGTACAGGCTAGCTCTGTCTGCTCCTGTCTACACCATGAGAATAACTGCCACCCACAGTCCTGCTGGCCTGTCCTCCTGGATGTGATGGACTGAAATCTCTCAGTCAGGACGAACCCTCTTTCTACCAGGGTTAGGAGTTTTGGTCATGGTGCAGCCATTAGTATTGTTAGACAATTGCATTGGTTTTACTTTGATGAATGGCTTTTAAAAAAGGATTTGTTTATCTATTTTATTTATGGAAAATACTGTCACTCTCTTCAGACACACCAGAAGATGGAATTGGATCCCATTACAGATGGCCATGAGCCACCACGTGGGTGCTGGGAATGGAACTCAGGACCTCTGGAAAAGCAGTCAGTACTCTTAACCATTGAACCAGTGGCTTCTTTAGACAGGATGTTTCAGCTTTCTTATGATGTGCTACCTTGGGGAAACTGAGGCAGAAAACAGTCCCTGGCCCCAGACATCTGATAAAGGATTGCTTGTTTGCCTTCACCATCCTTGAACTCTCACTGGCCTTTGTTCCATCCTGTGTTCTGGGGTTCTGTCATTGCCTGGTCCTTAGTTCAGGACTTAGGCTGAGCGTCTCCGCATCTTTGGCTCCAACTTGGCACAGTATCACCACTAAAACTCTGCTTCAAAAGTGGCAGAGGCCTGAGTGTCATCTGCCAGAAACACAGAATTGTGTTACTGGAGTGAGTGTGAGAGAAATGCTGAGACTGGGGTGGCCCACCTCAGTTGATTTAGTTTAACAAGTATTTATTGAGTGCCTGCTGGGTCTGCTGTGTTTGTAGACTTTATCATTCTATGGGGAATACACCTTGTAACTTGTAATTACTAAAGTGCTGAATGTTATGTAAGGGGCTGTGCAGAGAATCCAGGGAGAACTGGTAACAGACAGATCTAAATGGTTGGAAGTGCTCTTGGCGATTTTCTGATATTGATCTGTAAGGCTGGATCAGATTAGCCAAGCTTATATCATAGCCAGTATTTCCAGAGATCTTTAGGACCCAGACAGAATCATCCTTCCATTAGAACAGGGTCAAAAATCATCCAGATATTTAAGGGACCAGTAGGTCTAAGTGCATCTAAGAGAACAACTCAAGTGGGCAGGCATAAATGATCGGAATAGTTCCCAGAAGAGGACAATGTAACAATGTAACAATGTAACAGCTGTTCTCAGGACCCAGACTACAGTCATGGAATAGGTGTTTCTGGGGTGGAACTAGAGCTGTGATTAGAGCTGTGGATTAACCGGAGAGATAAAAAGCACTGTGGCTGTGTGTAGTTAGGCAAAAGTCACACTAGCTGCATGAGGGATCTAGAATGGGGAAGGGGGCTGTTAACAGTGTAGGCACCGCACACTGCACAGACGTGAATCAGCTCATGGCCTGTCAGACGGAGTAGCTCACGATGGAGGAAAGGCATTGGATTTTCTTTGCACTGTTTTTTTTTTTTTTTTTTTTCTGCTTGAGAAAGGAGGGTCATAGTTCCTCACAGTGTGTGTGTGTGTGTGTGTGTGTGTGTGTGTGTGTGTTAAAATGACACATAAGAATTTTTAGTACATCCTTAGCACACAATGGCATCTGAAAGAAATGGGGAAATGTTAACTAAACCAAGTGGGGTGCCATCATTTACCACCTGGGGCTGTGAACCCCTAGCTTCTAGAGAAGCTGTGGTAAAGGAGATTAAAAAACATCCCAGGTTCCCAGCAGGATTGCTGGCAAAAGAAAGTTCTAAGTGGTGGAAAGCTTACTGTTTGTTTTGCCTTCTCCAACAAAGTCTCTGGCACAGTAACTGGGAGGAGCATGTAACAAATTCAGATCTGAGTTCTTGACCCTCAGGAGCCACTGGGACCTCCAGTCGTGGGTCACAGAAACCTGCATCTCAAATGTCATAGGTTGCACTGTTTGGGAAAGACTATCCGTAATCTGCAAACGGTGTGGGGTGGGCCACCCCTGTGTCTGTCTTCACACTGACACATAGAGGCTTTAGTGACGGAGTCTTCTCGGGAGCCTGGGCAACTTTGGGAACCAGAGCCAAAGCTGCAGCCTAGGCCTTGAGTTGAACCTTGCTGCCCTTGGCCATGTGGCCATAAATCCTCTTCTAAGGCTTGGGGTGGGTGATAACAGCAAGTTGCTGGACCCTGTGGTTGGAACCCTTTGGTGTCTGGAGCTGAGCCTCCTTAGGCTTCCCTGGATCCCTGATGGCCTCTTCTTGTGCAATCAATGACTTCACATTGTTTGCTAGCATTTTTTTAGGCCCTTCTTGTGTTTCTGGGCAAAATGTATGTTCCTTAGGAACTTGGGTCCTCTAACAGTTCATAACCATTGTATAGAGGTTTCTGTGGTGCCATTTTGGGGACTGGTTTTGTGCAGTGTGGTTCTTGCACTTGACCAAGTCTTCTGGGTAACCTTTAGCTCCCAGAATGCCTGGGACTGAAAGGTACCCCTCCCCCCCCCCATGCTGGGAACAGAACTCAGGGCTTCACATATCCCACTCCATCACTGAGCTACATCCCAGCCCTGTGTGGTTTTGAAAATAGAAATTTAATAATTAAATAGACTATTCAATTATGAGGAAGGAAAAACACTTGAAGTATGTATATTACTAATAGTTCTGTTAAAAAGAAAAAGGAAATCTGTCCAGTTGGGTATAAAGGACCTGATGGTTCTTTCTGATTTATATGAGGCTTACCTAGGTGACTGGGGGGGTGGGGTGGGGCAGGGCAGACATGATATCAGTGACTGGTTATAGTGGGAAAAGGGATTTGAAAAGAAACTTTCATAGTCTTCGATTTTGGTGGACTTCCAAAAGGACATATTGTTTGTTTGTTTGTTTGTTTTAAAACAGAAGCTTCACAGAGTAAAGACTTTAATATTTATTTGTAACCTATTACTTATTTATTATGAACCACAGGGGATTAAACCTAGGAGTTTGTGCATGCTAAATGTGGGCTCCAAGAGCAAGCTCCTCTCCCAGACTCCAGATTGATTGGAAAAACTGCTCAAAAGGAAGCTCAGCCTTCAGAGGAACTGTGAAGGGGAAAAAAGAGCGTTCTGCCAGAGTTGTTATCACCTTCCTGAACGCTTCACATGGATGGCAAACACCAGTGCAGTGATTAATTGTATTTCTCTGTTATTCCTCCATGTAGTGAGAATATTCTCCCACACCCTTTTTCAGAATTCTATGAGATAGATAGATAGATAGACAGACAGATAGATAGATAGATAGGTATCTAATGGAAAGATCACCCCCAATATTTTAACTCTGGTTTATGACAGGGCATTTGTTAGTGCTGTGGGCCAGAGTCTGGGACTAGCATTCTATTCCTGGTCTGTCTTTTGGACGAGCCCCATCTCCGTTCTCTATCGGGCACCTCTGGCTGTGAACAGAGGGCTTGTCTGCCCTACATCGTAGTTGCTGTGAGGCTTAGATGATGTGATGTGTGAGAAGCAAACTCGACCGGAGTACATGGTGCTCAGTAGTTCTGGTTTTTATCTGGTTTCTCCCAAGATGCGCTGCTGCTACAGCGGCCTTGTTTATGTGTCTGTCTCCTCGTGAGCTCATTGAACACAGGAGCCTCATTTTTATTCATTCTCGAATCCTTGTATCTAGAACTGCCACACAGAAGGCACTCGAAATAAGGTCTGGACTAGCTATCAAAGGGAAATAGAAGTATAAAGGGAGCACAAAGAATTCAGGGTAGTCCTATGACATGTTAAGATTGTTTTCTGGAAAACATTACCTTGTACTTCTTTAAAAGGATTTAAAAGCTTAGTCCAAGTCCTCAGCAGAAACGACATAGCTGGGGCTGAAGAGAGAACTTCAGGATGGAAAATTTAATTGGCTAGTTTTGTAAACAGACAGTGATGCTCTCGCTTTCCAACCAATCAAATGCCTGTGTAGTTTCCAGGAAGGAGAGAGCGGAGAAGAGCATGTGAAAGGCGTATCCTGGTCCCTCCGGAGAAAGATCTCAGAAGAGTCAGAAATGCTCCCCACAGTCCCCAGTTTCAAGCTTTGCCTGTCAGGGGGCTGGAAAAAGCCTTCCCAGGGCTCTTCAGACAAAGGCTCTCCTTGGCGTTTTATTCCAGACTTTGGTGGTAAAAGCATGTCTCCCACAAGTGGGACAAATTCCATTTGCCTGACAAAGTTGGAAGGATTGATTATCTGTGGCCTAGTGAGGGGCTCTGTTGTCTTTAAGACACTGATGTGTGTTGTCCAGAAGGACGACTGGACCATGAGAGCAAGTCCCTGGAGTCACTATGGGCAGGCCTGCTGTCAGGAAAGAGGCTCAGGCTCAGCTTTGGAACACTCATCCTCATTCATGTGTTGCCACAAACCTGCAGCTTTTTTTATCTCTCCCTTACCAGTTGCCTAAGCACCATCGGACAGGTTCTAATTGCTTAGACACATGCCGATTATTATTTTTTAGTTATTTTGAGACAGGGTTTCTCTGTGTAGCCTGGCTGTCCTGGAACTCTCTCAGTAGGCCAGGCTAGTCTTGAACTCAGAGATCTGCCTGCCCCTGCCTCCTACATTGCTGATTCTGATATGTATCACACTTCACCTAAGTGATGCCTCTAGTAGCCTGCCAAAGGGCTCATTGCTTGGGATTTTAATTGGATGTCTGAGTAAGGATGTGAGTGTGCCTATCTAGTGTGCGTGGCAAGATGCCAATGAAGGCAGGCTTGGCACTGAGGCTCAGTGTCTTGATAAACTCATGATACGTTAAAAATATGGTAAGTTAAACCAACTAACATTGCAGCCATGTCCCACCTACCTTAAGTGTGTTCTGAACACCTACGGTGGCCTACAATTATGGGTCAAAATTATCTAGCAAAAAACCTATGCTGTAACAGAATGCTTTGTGTCTCACAGGGTTTATTGAATGCTGGTATGTAGAAGTTTTTGCATTGCAGAATGTTGGTTTCCTCTAGTGATCTCAGGCAGCCATGGTTTGCTGCCGATGTCCAGCCTTGAAAACAGTACTGCCATACTATGCATCACTAGCCTTGGGAAAGAGCAAAAATTCAAAATTACATATAAGATTTCCTGCTGAGTTTCTGTTGTGTTCATACCATGGTAACAAATCATCCCAGTCAGGGGCATGGTTGCTGATACTGGAGTGAAAACAGTCGGTTGTGGCCCAAATCTGCTAGTTTCTAACTATATGACATGGGGAATCTGTCTACCCTGTGAATCCTCCATATCCTCATCTGTTAGATGAAGACAACACTCTGTCTAGATGAAATGCATGCATAAAATCTCTTGCACAGTGCCCTGCACACAGTAAAGACTCAAATGGTGAGACTCATTTTTATTAATGATCACAAAAATGCAGGTTCTGAAGTCTAAGAGATCTGGACTCAAATTCAGGTTCTGCCATTTATTAATTATGGGAATGTGTGTCCTCTCTGATGCTCAGTTTCTTGCTTTGAAGAGTTACAGAGATGCAGATACACGGGGGACAAAGCTGTAGAGCACCAGGCCAGAATAGACATGTTGTAGATGCTCAGAACACCGTAGTCATCATTCAGAAAACCACCATCTCCTGTGGTACCCAAGCCAGAAGAGAGGGGAGGAGAGGGACCCCAATGAGATGCTCTTCACTGAAGAACTCCTTTAGCTATAGGTAGGGTGGAAACCCAATCTCCCCAAACCCCAACTCCAAGCATGCCAGAACCATGACTCTATTATTCTAGGGTAACTAAAACAGGTCAGGAGTCTGTGAACCCACTGAAGAGCTAGAGTACTTGATCTCTTCCTGTAGAAACCAGTCTGCATGTAGAAAACACCTGCTCCTCTTTCTAAAACCCTACCAGGCCAACCAGCCACAGAGAGAAGAGAGAACGTCTAAACTATCCAGACTTAGCTTTTGACTCTCTGAAAGCACGATCTCCAGGATTTTGGTTCATAAAGCGATCTTGCAAACCAACTGTTGCATAGATCTAATCTTTCCTTCCAGTGGGTAGATTTTCTTCTCTCCCTTTCTTTCTTCCTCTTCTTTCCTCCCTCCCTCCCTCCCTCCCTCCCTCCCTCCCTTCCTTCCTTTCTTCCAGCAGAGTCTTAATATGTAGATAAGGAAGGTTTGTGATGATCCACCAGCTTCCATCTCCTGAGTGTTGTGTTTACAGGCGTGTGCCACCTTATCCAACTCAGTGAATAGCTTTCTATGACTTTTATGACCTTAATCTGGGGAGGAGCAAATAGGCTTTGTCCAATCTCATGCACCTTTTACTGTCCTGAACATTTCACAGTGTAGCCTAGGACCAGCTCAGGCTGAGCCCTCAGAAGAAACGGACAGAGAACTGGTTGAGATCTGGTCTGCATCTTCAGCCTGTAGGGTACCTGCCTTGAAGCCAGAAGATGGGTCTTCATGGTCTTAAAATTGTTCATGACCCACAGGGACAGTGGTTTTCAACCTCCTTTGGAGGTTGAACAACCCATTCATGGGAGTTACCTGGGACCATCAGAAAATACAGATATTTACATTACAATTCATAACAGTAGCAAAATTACAGTTATAAAGTAGCAGTAAAATAATTGTATGGTTGGTGTCACTACAACATGAGGACATGTATTAAAGGATCGCAGTACTAGGAAGGTTGAGAACCACTGTGCTAGGAGGAAATAAAATGAACAGATACCATCCCTACCCCAGACTGACACCAAGCACTGGGCAAGAGATGGTCTGTGGGCCAATGACTTGTTTGGTTGAAGAACAGAGGTGTCAACTTCATATACACGTCGCTGACACTTTTAGATTGGTGACTAGCTTCCACCAGTTCACAGGGTGATGTCATTGGTCAGGGGCCATTCAGTTCCCTGTGTTAGTTACTGTTTCATTGCTTTGACAGAATAGCTGACAGGAACAGCTTAGGAAGGAGCTGACTTTGTCTCACGGTTATGAGTTCATTGTGGTGAGCCTGGGGCTGCCCATGGTCAAGACATCCAGCCAGAGCTGAGTTCTCGGTTTCACCACTGCAGGACCCTAGCAATAGACCGGTGCTGTCCACACGGTGGGTCTTCCCTCCTCCATTAAATGCTTTGGCAATGCCCTCATACACTCCTCGGTGTTTCCGTGGTTACCACCATTGAGTCTCGATGCCAATCAAGATTAGCCATCACAGTGCACACAGTCCCACGCCTGCTGCTTCAGATATTTGCTCAAGCTGCCTAGTTTCTCTAGGCTTCTAGATTTTCATGTCTGTCCCAGCCTAAGACGTTCTATTTTATTTTCTGTCTCAAATGGGGGCTCTCCAGGTTGGCTTGTGTGAAGCGCATAGCATGCTGGTGTAGCACACAATTCACCCTCATTCGTAAGGAAATGCCTCTGAGTTGCTGTCATCTTTCAAAATTTCACAACAGAAATACCATCATTATTGTCACGTGTTGAAGGACAAAGTGTTAGTCAACAACAGACCACATATGGAACCTTGTCATGTGCAACACCTCCTGGAGTGCACACTCTGATGTTCGTACAGTGAGGCTGTCTAGTAAGTGTTCATTTCTCCACATGTCTCCTCCTCAGCAAATGGTGCACAACTGCATTTATCATTGAGGAGGAGTTTGAAGCTGGAGTCACGGGCAGGATGCAGTTGGTCAAGGACTGTCGGCCAACGGTTTATCATTGAGGAGGATTAGGGATGCGCCTGAAGCTGCCAGAGGCCACTGAGGACCGAAGGATGTGGTGGATAGTGTCCTTAATTATCCCTGTAATAGTTTTCACCATATGCTTTTTATTTGTGTGTGTGTGTGTGTGTGTGTGTGTGTGTGTGTGTGTGTGTGAGAGAGAGAGAGAGAGAGAGAGAGAGAGAGAGAGAGAGAGTGTGTGTTTGTGGAGCCTTAAGGCACACGTAGGGTATCTTTAATCACTCAGGTGCTCTCTACCTAATTTTTTAGACAGTTTCTCACTGAATCTAGAGCTCACCATTTGGTTAGATGCCCTGAGTCTCCTCCTGTTTTTGCCTCTTCATCGGGAAGATTGCAGGTGTGTGTTGTCATGCTCGGCTTATACAGGTGCTGGGACTCGAACTCAGGCTTTCATGACAAGTACTCTGACTGAGCTACCTTTCTAGCTCCTATGATGTGTCTTTGGTAATTAAAATTCCTTCAGTGTAAGGCGACAGTTGCTTACCATTGTACTGTACAAAGAACAATTCTGTCCAGCCTGGTCCAAGAACTCTGCACTGGACTGCCACATCAGAGAGACCTAGGACTGAATCCCAGATTCACCAATTAGCTCTTTCTTGACCTTAATCAAGCCCATTTTCTCTCTCTGCTTCAGTTTCTTCTCCCTTCCATGGTTACCCCAGTGGATGTTTGTGAGGATTAGATAATATAGTCCAAGTTCAGTTCTTACCTAGTGTCTGCAGCATGGGTCACACTAGCTGTGAATCTTCTGTTATTGTTCATACACAGATTTTCAGGACTCGATCTGATCCAAGAATGAAATTTAGAACAGTTACAGAACAGTTACAGCAGCCGTGGCAGCTTGCAGGCAAGTTAGACTCACCAGCATATTTTCTTTGGCTTTGTAGCACTCACAGAAACTGATTCATTTCCAACCTTTAAAAACCAAGAGGGTTTCTTTAAAAAGAGAAAAAGAGGAGAGAGAGAGAGAGAGAGAGAGAGAGAGAGAGAGAGAGAGAGAGAGAGAGAAAACAAACAAAACAAAACAGTAGTGTTCACATAAAAATCCAGACTTTTGGCACTTCACACAAAGTAGGAATCATTCTTAGAGGGAAGACTAGTGACCGTCCCCTTCCCAGGGACAGTGGCTTACACTTGTTCTAGTGTCCACTGACCTGTTTCACTCCTTGCTGTCTGCTAAGCTCTTTGGGACATCTGAGGTCTTTGATCTTGGAAGAATGGATCAACCTGGAGTCCACACTTCATAAATATGATCTCCTGCAGAGAGCTTGGGAGAAGCAGAGGGAAGAAGGTTGTGTTTATTGGCAGGGGTTCACAGTACCATCTGAGTTATCGATTAAAAAAAATCACAAATGCAGATCCATTGGCTTCAACACTCTGCAGGGCGGTGGCAGGGGCTTGGTCCTTTCAAAATGTGTTCAGTTTGTACCTGTGGGCATGAGGCCTCCTCATTGTATGTAGGTGGGCTGAAATTTAATAGGGAAAAAGTGGAAAGTCTCTCCCTCGTGTCTGAAAAATCCTTCTGGCCAAGCACAAGCTGTGGAGTGGTGCTTAGCGACGGTCCTTGTGCAAAAGACTTAAGGTTTGCGTTGACTGTAACTTTCGGTGTGAGTCACTAGGAGCAGCTGCCAGCAAACCTAATCTGATCTGGGGCTGTGTTTATAGAAGTCTAATGTCTGCAAGATCTTTCTAACAGTTAGAGCTGTTTTGAAGAGACAGGCAGGCGGCCTCAGGAAGCCTTGATCTCTCCTGGGTTGGAGGTGTTTGAGGCTCAGTAAGATGCCCCTGTCACGGTGGGGGACTAAAGCTTCAGAGGGATACTTGTTAAGGTGACATGGGAGGCTGCTGTCAAATCTGAGCGGCTCAGCAGAGGAGAGCACTTCCTATAACAGACCTGAAAGTCTTGCTTTCAGTGGGAGAAGAAAGCAAGGTGCATTCACTGAAGAGACTGACTGGGTGCAGTTGTGTGGTCAAAATGGGAATATGGACCACTGCTTCTTACCGAGTAATTTGGACAGTGGCGGTCACTGTCCTTAGTCCTGCCCCTTCCTGACTTCTGGATGCGTACCTGAGTCCTCGGAGATGCAGGGGACAGGAGCTGTTTTATACATTACTGGTAATTTTTACAAACTGGGCTCCTAGACGAGCTTTTAGTCAGACAGCACGTGGGCCAAGCACAGACTCAGATGTTTTATTTGGCTCAGGCCGCGTCTTTTAAAATGCGAATTTGATGCCAACATGTATAACTGAGAAGATTTCACATAAAATCTGGCCTTCCGGGACCTTCGTGAAGAGTCAGGGGTCTGGCAGCGCTGGCCTGGCATTACTGCCTGGCAGCTTCAGCCAGGGTTCAGTGTCACGTGACTCGAGCTCTCGCTTGGCTATTGTTCTCTACCCACTTGTGTGTACCTGTTGGACTCTGTGGTAGCCACTGTACGGCATCAGGGTTGGTTTGGGGAGTGTGGGAGCCATTCTCAGGGAGCCATCCTCAACTGTAGCTGATGGTTTGCTCAGTGGTGTGGGCAACAGGGAGTCCACAGGGGGAGGGGTGCCTGTCTAGCTGCTCCTGAATTGACCCTGTGGCTTCTACAGAAGCTATTCCCAGTGATTTCATCTCAGAAAATGAGCCCATGTATCCTTGGAACTACTTTGAGGGACCTAATATTTATCCCTAGATTGGCCCAACTCTTCATCCTTAGGACTTGTGTGCAGTGGGGCTGGTCTGGAGATGCGAGGAGCACTGGCATCCTCTCTGTTAACAAAGCCCTCTAGCCATGTGTACGTAGATGGTGTCTTCCTTGAGACTCTGTAGCTCAGAGGGAGAGGGGTACTGGGACTAAAGAGGCTTGGTATACTTGCTCTCAAGAGGACACTGAACTGGCGGAGGCGGGGTGGGGTGAGTGTTGGGAATGGAGAGGCTTCTGCTTAGAGGTCCCAGATTTCACACAAAACACAGTGACAATAAGACCCAAATATTTGGCCTTTGTCTTTTCCTGGCTTACAACTTCTAAAATCCTTGGAATTTTCAAAGGATTTTTCTGTATGCTAACAAGTTGTCTGATGGCTGTTGGCCTTTGGTAGGTAGGTCTAGGCTGGCTGCTGGCTCAGAAAGGACTCTTGCATAGACATCTTAACCCAGGCTGGGTTAGAGGGTTGAAGTTTTTAGTTCCGTCCCTTCGTCCACCTTCCAGAGAGAAAGAGGAGTGGAGCTGACCGCCAATGGCCAGCGATATATATGATCAGTAATGCCTACATCGTGAGGTGTATAGGATGCCTCTCCCCACATCTGGTGTCTCAAGTGGGACATTAGAATGAGAAAAGCTGAGGCAGGGGGTTTCTGTTTAAGTGCTACCCTCTCTAAGAGCCGCCCAGTCTGGCCTCAGAGCCTGTCTTAAAGCTGCTGGGGTCCAGGACAGGCTAAGGAAGAGTTGGCTTGAGTTGGGAAGGTTTGGAGTTTGGTGGCAGCAGTCACAGGAACTTAGTCCAGAGCAGGAGTCCAGCGGGGGCGAGGCCTACCTCACCCTTGTTGGTCAGCTCCCGTGCTCCATGATGGAACAGGCTGGACTTCTGTCTGTGTCTGTCTCTTGAATTCTCAGGCCAACATTGTTCAGCTTGGGATTTTGAAGTTCTTGGGGTACCTTCTAACACACTGCCTGGAATAGCCAGTTCTTGCTGGGTTCTTGGGCTTGTCATTAAAGAAGTGTCCTGCTGGTCTGATTGTTTCAAGTGTAGACACAGGGTCAACTTGTCTGGCTGTCCACAGGATGGATAGCTGTCTGGTGGCCACTTTGGAATTTTTTTTAACTGAAATCATCCCAACATTTTCTTTTAGTGAATCATTATTTGAGTCTGATTTCTCATTTCTCTTTTTCTGGCCTTTAAAAAGTTTGTTGTTTGTTTATTTATTTATTTAATGGGCAGTTAGTCCAAATGTATAGCTGTGCATCGCATACATGTAGTACCCTTAGAAGCCAGAAGAAGGCATTGGATCCTCTGGAACTAGAGCAGCAGATTGTTGTGAGTTGCTATGTGGGTGCTGGGAACCCAATCCTGGTCCTCCACAAGAGCAGCCGGTGCGTCTAGCCATCGAGCCACCTCTCCAGCTCCAGCCTAACCTTTTTGTTACGAGTGAAATATCAGAGGGTCTTTCTTCCATGGACATCAACAGTTCATGAACTGCAGCAGTTGTCAGGAGTAACCAGATCTCCCAAAACTATTTGGCATCTGGAAGATGTTGGGCTCTTAGGGGTGAGATGGTACAAATGGGCAGGTACCACTTTGGGTCTCTGGCCTGTTAAGAAGTTGCTAAGTAAAGGCTCATGTTCAGATGAGTGTAGGAAACACTCTAGTGAGTTTCCTCCTGAGAGATTCCTAACTTTTATTTATCTCTTAATGGTACTGATAAATCCTATAGGAAAGGAAACTAGGGCCAGTGGGGTGGCTCGTGAGCAAATCTGTTTTCTTATGGTTCAACTTTCACCCCTAGAGCCCACATGGTGAGAGGACAGAACCACCCCTCAAGAGTTTTCCTGCAGCCGGCCTATCTATATGCACACACACATACATTCAGACACACATACACACACACACACACACACACACACACAAACACACATACAGTATATAAATGTATAATAAATATGTAAAAACTTAAAAAATCTACTTAATTGATTATTTTCTGAACTTGTTAGCTTATATACTCTTGTCCTTATTGTATGCCTGTTAGACCTATCCTCTAGACACATAGACTCCCCACCCCAGAATTTCTTTTTTAAAATTAGATACTTTCTGTATTTACATTTGAAATGTTATCCCCTTCCTCCACCCACTCCCATCCCTCCTGCCCCTCCACTTGTCTTCAGGAAGGGATACTCCCTCCTAATCTCCACCCCATTGCCTTGGCATTCCCCTACATTGGGAAAATGTGCCCTCCCTGGACCATCTCACACTGATGCCAGACACTGCTATCTTCAGCTACATATGCACCTGGAGCCATGGGTCTCTCAATGTGTGCTCGATGGTTGGGAAACACAGACTTCTGAAACATGACAAACAGTAAATATTTGAGGTTGTGTGGATCATATAGTCCTGCAAAAACATCCATAGCCGATAGAGAAAATGAGGCTGTGTTCCATAAAACTTTATTTACAAAACAAGCTGGAGACCAGATTTTACTGGTGAACTGGGTTTGTCATCCCCACAGCCATTCTAGAACAAACATTCTGCAGTACACTGCTGCTGCTCTAACTGGCAGAGGCCTAGATGGGGACTTCATGCTTTGACCTCTGATCACTTGGTCTGGATGGCAGTGTCTTTACTGGATGAACATGGCAGAGGTTGAATGCTTTGTTCAAGGTATGTGACTACTAAATGCTGTCACAGAGATGTCTCTGGGCCCACGACTATGAATGATATTTCTTTTTTCATTATTTGTAGCTCTTTTGGAGCAAAAGTTGGGGGTAGGGTGGGAGCTAGATACTCACAGTGCTTGCTGCACATTGTCCTGATATGTGCATAGGTGCATGAAGGTGTTGTATGGAAGCTGCCATCTGTGTGACTGGTAGTTGTGTTATTAAGCATGAAGGTGACTGACAGGGGAGTTACCCAGTTAGAGGTCTTTATTTTAGAGTGCTTAGTGGAAGACAGCAGCCAGAAGACTCCCTGGAGCTTTGGGAATCTCAGCCCGTGGCGATGAATAAGAAATATAGTCAACCAGTGTCCAAGAGTTCACAGAACACCTAGTGTGTGCTTTAGACGGAACTTTAGATTGTATGCAGCAGAATGTAGCAGGAGCTGTTGGCAGTGCAAGAATTTACTACCTGGCCGCGTGCTGCTCTGATGAACACAGGTAATAAAATGCAGATGGCTCCAGGACAGCCTAGCATCAGGAACTGGGGTGCTAGGAATACCTGGTTTGCTCCCAATAACAGTACTATGCTTGCTCTTGTTGTTTTCATCTCTCTGCACATCTGCTTTGTTCTTCTCTCTCAGGAAAACATCTGGTTTTATATTTAAACATCATGTACAGTAGACAATGTTTGCCCACTGACCTCTAAGACCCCTGCTTCTATCTCTCCCTCCTCCCTAACTTTCTCTTTCCACTAGTGAAGGGAATCTCATTGGCTCAACGGTAGGTCAACCCTGATCCCATTGCTTTGCCACTGATTTGTATTAATGACTGAACTATCAGCCAGACCCCTACTCTCTTTGCTGGGGCAGGCAGTTTAGAGGAAGCTCCAGAGTAGATGCAAAGTCTAGTGGAATTTTTCTATTCCTCTCGTGTTTATTTGATGAGAAAAGAAACGAACACCCAGGAGTAAGGGCACTGGTGGATGCTCTGGAGTAAGGGCACTGGTGGATGCTCTGAACTGCTTCATTAGACAGCAGAGATGATGCTAATGGAGATGAGGGACTAATTGCTGAAGACACTGAGTGTATTCAGGAGATTGTGTTGGGGAACATCATTTGGAAGCACCTTTATGTTTCTAATTTCACTTTTGGGTTACCCATAATAATTACTCTGTGTGGCATCTCAGAACATGCATATAGTGTGTCGTAGTTCACCAGGCTATTTGGTCACTCTAGGTGTACCTGTCATTTTAACTGTTTGTCATTACTATGTGATGAGAACATTCAAGATGTTGTCAACTAGAAGCTTTTAGAACAGCTGCCAATGTTTAGTCATCCAGCTGTGTAGAGGAACACAAAAAATACCCCTTATGTCTAATTGGGACTTTACCAACCCCTGTCTATCCTGTACGTAGCCTCTCTCCCCAGCCTCTGGTAACTACTGTCTTCTTTCTCCAAGAGCAATATTCTCAAATTCCACAAAGGAATGAAAACATGCCATATTTGTCTTTCTTTGCCTAGCATATTTCACTCAACATAGTACCCTCCAGAGTCGCCCATCTTGTTGTAAATGACAGGCCTGCAGTATCTTTTTTATTGTTATATGGTTTTCCATTGTGAATATGTACCACACAACTTTTCCTTATTTCCTTATCTCTGATGGGCAGCTAGAGAATTTATCTTGACTGGTGTGAATGTTTAGGTATCTCTTTAGCACCAGGAATTCACTTTTTTTTGATGTTGTTGCTAAATTTTGTTCCCTGGGAGAGACTTAAGCAGTGTCTACCCCTCTGCCTAAGGTGCAAGTCCATCAGAGCTTACCTGAGGAAACCAATGAACTCATCAGGTCTTGTTAGGGAGCAATGGGTGATGAGTTAGAGGCAGGAACACAGGTGACCTTGAAGTAGCTACACTGAAAGGTCTGCATCCCATAGGCGTGATGACTTCCTTAGGGCTGCATAGATGGAGCCCCATTCCCTCATCCTTTCATATCTTCATCCTCTGGCTTCTGCCCCAAGACCATGTGCAATTAGATACTCACCTGAGGGTTCTTTGAGTCTCCATACCCCCTTCTTTTATGAGGGACAGTAAACAGTCAATAGATTTACTATGGTAATCTTTTGACAGAAGGCCCATCAGAGCTCCCAAAATGGTGGGAATGTGGGTCTGAGAACAGTACAACTGATGTGTGCCCAAGGAAGGTGTTCTGCAACAGTTATCAGTTTCCAAAGGCTTCAGGAAGCAGAGTTTTGATGAGGAGACTGGAAGGATAAATCTCTAATTGTACATGCAAGCAGACTCTAGACGGAAGATTTAAATTGGAAGGGGCATTGACCAGAGCTGGGCATTGTTAACTAACTCTAGGAGGCAATGAGAAATATACTCAGGAAAAGCAGGCACCATGGCAAAGGGCCCAGTCTACAGTGACCTGTTAACAGTAAACAAAGGGTCTTCTAGACAGACTTACGGCTACATGCAAGACAAAGTCCAGTCTGGCAGCTGCATGGCCTTACTGTGGGGCTGGAGAATTTCAGAGACAAGACTCAGACACTGGGGACAAAAAGACATGCATTGCCATCAGGGTTGTGCAAGGTGGAGTTTGAAGGAATGGGGTTGCAGAGCAAGAACCCCTGGAAATGAGCAGTGGACTGGGGCGGGGGTATGTGGCAGCAGCCAGTTGACAAGGAAATGTAGCCACTGCCTTTCTCCTTTCTTCCAGCCAACTTCTCTTGAGAGGACCTTCCTGTTGTCTTCTCAGTGGCTTAGGACTCCAGCCCACATTAGCTGATCGTCTCAAGAGTCTGTAAGCGATGTGGCTTGAGAGTCTGTCCCAGTTTAGTAACCTTTGCCTTGTCACAGATGCCTGGAATGCCTTGACACAAAAGGATAGTGCTTGGGATTTTAGGATACAGATGCTAAGCCCAGTGTCAAGGGTACCATCTGTGTCAGTGTGGAGTCGGCTCTTGTTTGGGGATGTCCTGATCAAATAAGATGCCCGCTGACCAGCAGTGAGGGAGGCGAGCCCTGCCCCCGATGCATTTAAAACAGCAGCTGTCGGGTCATGGCCTCGCAATCTGGGCAGCATCTTCAGTGGTGAGAGAAGCCAATGTAGACTCCATTGAGGATGGTTAGCTTCTGGGGGTATGGCGGGACATCTCTGATGTTTGTAGCTTCTCATAGAGGCAGACAGAAAGGGCGAAGGTCCTGGAGCTGTGGAGTTAGTTCATCCCACCCCAACCCCATATGTTAATGGAAACAGTACCTACTACAGTAACCCACTAGCTGGCCCCTGGAGGCAGAAGAAGATACAGAGGCCATGGAAGAGTGCTGCCTACAGTCTAGTAGGCTGGCTTGCTCCCCATGGCTTACTCAGACTGCCTTCTCATAGAACCCAGGATCACCAGCCTAGGGATGGGACCACCCACAATGGGCTGGGCCCTCTGTCACCAATCACTAAGAAAATTCCCTACAGGCTTGTCTACAAGATCTTGTGGAGGCATTTTCTCATTTGATGTTCCTTCCCCCCCCCCCCCCATAACCCTAGCTGTGTCAAATTGACATAAGACCAGCCAGTACATGTTCAAACATATAAGCCCATGGAGGACTTTTCACATTCAAACCATTTATTGTGGCCTCTTCCACCTAGTTCAGCTCTAGGGTGGTTGCGACCAGTCTAACTCTCTGGACTATAGACTGTTACTGAGCAGTGTTTTCTTGGAATCGTCTCACAGAGAAGGGAACTATTCTGGGCTCTTCGGTACAGTGATAAACCTCTTACAGGACTGACATCCCTCATAACATATTAAGTCCAAGCTATGCTCTGAGCTACTCTAAATACCATGGCAACTAATGAAATCAACGATGCAGTGGATCCCAGGCCCCAGGGACAAGCTGGAAAGCCATGCCAGCTTGGATTCCTGTCCCGAAGGCGAGAGCCCCAGAATGTTCTCTCACAGACTTAACGGTGTATCCTGCCATCACCAGGCCAACTTCTCACTCCTCTTTCCTCTTCTTCCAGGGGTGTTGACACTGTGGGTGTCTTGATGCATGGGGAAGAATTTCAGGTTAGGGTGAGGAGCACTCGTTGCTTCCTCTGAGCCACCATGGTCTTTCCTTCTCCCATTCCAATCTGACCTCTGTGACCTTCTTGGCTATTTGGCTTCAAGTCCGGAAGTTGGTAGGAGGAAGGGGCACAGGTGGCTCAAGCACAGTGAAGTCTCTTCCTGTCACAGTGAGGCTGCTAATTTATAATCTTCCTTTCATGTTCATTTGCATGAATAACTGTCCTTCCTTAAACTTTTGAGGTCTTACCCCTCTATACCCTTCGAGGTGAGCTGCTCTTTGAAGATCCCCTATGTCAGTCACCTTTCCACGATGTGACAAATACCAAGACAATTAACTTAAAGGCAGAAAGGTGAAGAGAGCTGCAAACCCAGGGTGGAGACTGGGTTGGCCTTGGGGTTAGGCCATGGGCAGTGGGGTAATTCTAAATCACCCAGAAGCCCCCTCGTACTGCAGACCCAGGTTAGTGAAGCTCTCAGACCTCTCAGAGAAGTTTCTTTGTGCAGGGGATGGTGGGTAATACAGAAACTCACAGCTGGTCCAAGAAGAGAGAATAAATGTCTGTGGGATGCTCAGCTACAAATGTGACATCTGTGTCACACTCCCTCCCCAAGGCTCAGGGACCATAAAGTAGGAGAGACTGGAAAGATTGCAAAAGCCAGAGGTCTGGGGGACAAGATCTAAATCAGTGGTTCTCAAGCTGTGGGGTTACACATCAGATATCCTGCATAGCAGATATTTACATTATGATTCATAACAGTAGCAAAATTACAGTTATAAAGTAGCAATGAAAATAACTTATGGTTGGAGGTCACCACAGCATGAGGAACTATGTTAAAGAGTTGCAGCATTAGGACAGTTGAGAACCACTGCTCTAAATAGTATCATCTGGACACGACAGGATGTATGCACTCATAGCAGCTGTGGCTGCCTACATAGGACCTGTATAGGTCAAGTTAATCAACATTCTTGAATGGAGTGGGAAGAGGCTCATGAGCCCCACCCCTAACTGAGGACCTATGGATAGTTGATAGCTTCTGGGGGGAGTGTGAAGAAATGGGTATTTTCAAGGGTATGGATCCTGGCAGGCTGACCCTGCTCCAGTGTCTGGTCCCCACCCCGGCCCCAGGAGTACACACACACACACACACACACACACACACACACACACGAGTTGCACAATTGGACTTGATGGGCTATTGAATAATAGTTAAAATAGTGACAGCACAGCATTATGGAAGGTGGGAAGGTGGGGCAGACCTGAGAGTTAAATTGAGGGTGAATATGATAAAAATACATTATGTGAAGTTTTCAAAGAATTAATAAAAAGGAGAAAGGGATTATTTTGGTTCACAGACTTGGAGGTATCAGGCTATGATTGGCTTGGGTTCATGGCCTTTTTGCCTGTGATAAAGTAGCAGGTCATGACAGGGACATGTGATAGACCAAACTGTCTCCCTCAAGGCTGGATGAAATGTTCCATGACCTTCTGGCTTCCTGGGCCTCTTAAAGGTGCCATGGCCTCCCAATAGCATGAAGCTGGGCAACAAGTCTTTAACATATGGGACTCTGGGGACACTCCAGACCCACACTGTGGTACCCCATCTTCCATTTTAGAGAAACTAGAATTTTATTGAACTGTGAAACCTGCTTTGAAACCCATAGTCTTGTCCCCAGTAAGGGCCATGAGAGAGTAATACACCTCCTGCAGAGGCCTCCACGACGCACCCTTGGGCCAGTGAGATAGTTCAGTGGAGACAGGTGCTTGCCACCAAACCTGATGACCTGAGTTCAGTCCTTGGAGCCCACATGGTAGAAGTTCTTTCAAGTTTTCCTCTGGCTGCCACACACGTGCACATCTACACTCACTCATACACAAAGAAATAAAGACGTTAAATAATAATAATAAAAAAAGCACCAAATTGGAATTTTGACATGACTCTGAGATATACCACAGGGCCATGGTAACTTTTATTATATCAGATTTCCTTCAGTCTGATTTATTTCTGAGGCAGCAATGTTTTCATTTGGTCCCAGATCTGGGATATTGTTTAAGGAATCTGGATTTGCATTTGGGAGAATTGTAAAACAATTGCCCGCCTTATTAAAATCATTACAGTGGGAAAATACACAGAGCACAAACTTTGCCATCTTCACCCTTTCCCATGGTTCAGATCACTATTACATACATGCACAACATTGGCCAGCCATGATTGCCATCGCCAAGGCTTCAGAACTCACAAAATTGAAACCCTATCACCATCATAGCGTAGTTCTTCTTTGCCTTCCCCACTGCTCAGATCTCTGTGAGTCGAATGTTTCCAGATATAGCACAGGAGTAGAATCGCTGGGGGTCTGGTATTTTGGAACTGGCGGGTCTCACTTGATAGACCTTTAAGATTCATCTCTGGTAGTGTGTGTTGCAATCCCTTCCTCTACAAAGCTGAATGTTATTCCATTGTGTATAATACCACACTTTGATTATCTATTTGTGTCAGTAAGTGTTTGAGCTACTCTTCCAGGTAGGCTCTTGTGAACAATGAGGTAGCCTAGAAGGTGTGACCTTGTTGGAGTAGACATGTCACTATTGGTATGGGTTCAATACCCTAGTCTTAACTACCTGGGATGAGTCTTCTCCTGGCAGCCTGCAGATGAAGATGTAGACCTCTCAGCTCCTCTTGCACCATGTCTTCCTGGATGCTGCCATTTTCCCGCCTTGATGATAATGACTGAACCTTGGAACCTGTAAGCCAGCCCTATTAAATGTTGTCCTTATAAGAGTTGCCTTGGTCATGGTGTCTGTTCACAGCAGCAAAACCATAAGACATTCAGCATATCAGATATTTATATTATGATTCATAACAGTAGCAAAATTACAGTTACAGAATAGCAATGAAATAATTTTATGGTTGGAGGTCACCACAACATAAGGAACTGTATTAAAGGGTTGCAGCATTAAGAAGGCTAAGATTCACTGTTCTAAAACATTTCTGTCAGGTAGTATTTAGGTCACCTGAGTGTTGGTGTTGGGCAATGTTCTAGGCTGTGTGCAAGTTGGAGAACCAGGGAACTTGCCAGTGAGACTCCATGCAAGCCTAAAGGACCCAAAAGCAGAAAAGTCTTCAAGGTCATTATCAGACCAAGACCTGAGATCCGAGAAGAACACTGCCGCAGCTCTGGGAGAACCTGGCCAGCCAAGCCATTCTGACACTTGCTTTGCACGCAAATCTGGGTTTTGTGTCTCAGAGTTTTTTCCTTTAGTTGACTGCTAACATCTGACCATGTTTCTTATTCATCCAGCAAAACCTTCCTAACACTGAGAAACAGCAGTTACTTATAAAATTGTGTTCATTTCCAAAGCAAAAGGAAACTCACAGCTTGGAGACCTGTTTGGAAGTCACCAAACCCATAAATGAGTCTCTCTGTTGGGTGTGCAGAGATCGTATCTCAATTTAATCTGTTCCTGTGAAGTCCCTTGATTCCAAAGAAGGCCAGAGAACTCAGGGCAGAGGCTGAAGAAACAGAGAAATGAACACACACACACACACACACACACACACACACACACACACACACACATACACACTGTCTTAGGGTTTCTATTCCTGCACAAACATCATAACCAAGAAGCAAGTTAGGGAGGAAAGGGTTATTCAGCTTACACTTCCACATTGCTGTTCATCACCAAAAGAAGTCAGGACTGGAACTCAAGCAGGTCAGGAAGCAGGAGCTGATGCAGAGGCCATGGAGGAATGTTACTTACTGGCTTGCTCAGTCTGCTTTCTTATAGAACCCAAGAGTACCAGCCCAGGGATGGCACCACCCACAATGGGCTGGGCCCTCCCTCCTTTATCTCTAGTTGAGAAAATGCCTTACAGCTGGATCTCATGGAGGCATTTCCTCAACTGAGCCTCCTTTCTCTGTGATAACTCCAGCTTGTGTCAAGTTGCCACAAAACCAGACAGTACATACCCCAAGACAGTTTTAAAACTGTCCCCTTGGTCCTGATTCAAAGAAAATGCGAATCTATTATTTCTGAAGGGATGAGCTGGAGATTTGGATGGTTGGGAGTCAAACTCACTCCCTTCCTATTTGTAACACGTTATGTATGTTTTCAGCGTTATCCCGTGTGCCTTTTTTGCATCTAAACCGACAATCAAAGTAAAGAGACCTGGAGTAGTGGGGCAGGTTAGTGTTTTCATCTCTGGCTTCTGCATTAGGTTTCATCTTTTCCAACCCTCCCTGAGAGGGAGGCAGTCAGTCTTCTTTGGTCTCATGGAAATCTAAGCTACTGTGCCTTTAAGCCCTGCAGCCACTTTTCCATAGCCCTCTCGTGACCCATAAGGCTCAGAGAAAGGAACAGAGTTTCCTAAGTCAGTGGCAAACAGCAAGTTGTAGGATTGGATACAGGTCTTACCCTGAATGTGTGTGTGTGTGTGTGTGTGTGTGTGTGTGTGTGTGGTGCCTCCCATCATATCCAGCTCCGCTCTGTTCAGCACTGACCAGATTAGGGATGAACAGCCATTGAGATTTTGAATAGAGAGGTGACATGATCAGATTTCTGCTTTGGAAGGCTTCCTTCTAGGACATGGACCCAGGTTGTGGGTGAAGAGACCTGTCAGCAGTTGTTGGAGGGGACAGAAGAGCAGAGAGGTGATGCTATCAGTGTATCCATGTAGGAAACCTATATAAGGGGTTTTGTTTGCGAGACACAGTGTCCCCAGGGTGAAGGAGGATGGCTACCATTTTTCTTCTGTTCCCCTGGTTTATCTTGGTTTATGTATGGGGAGCCGACAAAGTGAGCAGAGGTGGATTCTACAAGTTGTTGCTTTGTAAACCATAGTATGCCAAGATGGCAGTGCTGGTGACAACCTTTCTAAGGCAGCAGTTCTCAACCTGTGGGTCGTGACCCTTTTATGGGCGTCACTTAAGACCATCAGAAAATACAGATGATGATATTATGAGTCATAACTGTAGCAAAATTATGGTTATAAAGTAGCAACAAAAATCATTATATGGTTGGGCCACCACATCACGAAGGGTTAAAGGGTTGCGGCGTTAGGAAGGTTGACATCCACTGCTCTAGAGCTCGGAAGCAGAATTAGTCATACTTTTCCTGGGGATCTTGGAATGAGAGAAAGACAGAGCTGGGTGGTTTTCAAACTTTTCTTTTCCAGGCTGTGGTGGAGCCTGGAGAATTAGGGATTCCATACAGCTTGTGACCAGATGTGCTATCTTTAGCCAGACGAGGCACTATTAGAGCACTCAGATTCCAGCAACCCTCTTTTATTTACTTATTTATAGGTGTGTGTGTGTGTGTGTGTGTGTGTGTGTTCAGACCAGTCCTGATAGTCCTGTCTCAAAAAAAAAAAAAAAAAAAAAAAAAAAAAGAGGGCGTGGTCATAGCTGAGCCATAGAATGCTCCTCTGGCATGCCTGAGGCTCTAGGTTCAATCCCCCAGTGTGCAAAACACACCAGCAAACACAAAACAAGGACTAGACTGAGCCTGTAAAGAGGGTAGAATGTAAGTCATGAGGGCACATGCTAGTAATCCTAGGTGCAGGAGGTGAGACAGTGGGTTGTAGGTTTGACCTCAGTTTTACAAAGCTGGGGGCAGGGGGAGGCCATGAAAGAAGACAGGAGAGGAGTGTGGAGCTGGCTCATCATTAAGAATGCTTGTTGCTCTATCAGAGGACCTGAGTTCAATTCCCAACACCAACCTTGATTGGCCCACAACCATCTATAATGCCAGCTCTAGGGAATCTTATGCCCTGTTCTGGCTCCAAAGGCACTGAGTGTACACACACATGTAATCATGCACACACACACACACACACACACACACACACACACACACACAAACATAAGTAAAAAACAAACGAGTCTTTAAATAATAGGACAAAACAGTGAAATAAGTGAAGGCAGGAAGTGCTGTGTCCTGTCCCATTAGAGGCCACCACTGTCACCACGGTACTGTAGAATCATCCGGAATTGCTTCCCAAGTGTGTACCAATGTATCTTACAAAAGCTTTATAAAAAGACTTAACAATTTATCTGGAAATCTTAGCAATGAAAATTTATTGAATTCCCTCCCTGTTTTATTTTGGGGAAAAAAAAAGGTTTATTGAGGTTTTATAACCATCGCATAAAATGCACTTGTTTTAAGTATATAGCCCTTTGACTTTTTAGCTTTGTTTTATTTAAGACAGGGCTTCACTGTAGCTCAGGCTGTCCTCAGAGTTGTAGTGATCCCCCTGCCTTAGCCCCTAGGGATTATAGGTGTGAGCAGTTCACACCTTTGGTAAAATTCCAGAATTGTGCAGCTAACACCATAGTGTAAGAATATTGCACATTCCCTAAAATATCTGGATCTTATCTGCAGTCACCTCAAGTTACCTCATTCTAGGCAGTCGGAAATCTCTCTCCTGCCTCTGTAGGCGGACTTCCTGCAGGTATCACACATAGAGAAATAATAACATCTCTCTTCTTGTGTGTGTGTGTTTCTCCTGAGTATAATGTTTTTGAAGTCCACTCAAAAAGGTTAACCTATGTTACAGCACATGTAAGTTTTTCACCAGTGACTATTCCAATTTATGGTCTACCTTATTTTATTTATTTGTGTACCTGTGTGGGGACATCTGGAGTGTTTCCAGCCTGGGCCACAGGTCATGCTGTGGGTGCAGATGTTGAGCTGAGAGGCAGTGGTGATGTGGAGGGCTTGGAAGGACTGCGGTCCAAATCCACAGTAACCTCAGAGTAATCTCAGAGAGCTGGGAAAGGAGAGCAGCTCATCTGGGAACTGCTCTGAAGTTAAGTGTGCTGTGTGTGACTGTGGCAAGGGCCAGAAGTGAGGCAGATGTGGAAACTTTGCTATGTGGTAGGAAGATGGGGCTTGTTCAGAAGCTGCTGCACTTGAGGGCACAGATGACAGGAACAGGACAAAGGGCTGAGGTAGAAGAGAGCTACGGCTTAGACTCATGAGTGAAGTGACTATTGGCTGGACACTCTCTATTTGTGCTACTTGTAATAGCCGTGGGCAAGTGTAACGGTGCACACATGCAGTCCCAGCCACTGGGCGTCTGAGGCAAGAGGATGTTGGGTGTGAGGCCATCCTTGGGCTATAAAATCTTGAAAAAGAACACAAATAGAAAACTCAGGATAGATACAGACATCTCTTTCATCATAGGCAGCTATCTGTTGCTCTAACAAAACACCTGAGACAGTTGATTTGTAAAGATAAAATGTTTCTTTGGGCTCAAGCCACAGTCACCTTGGGCTTGAGGCCTGACAGTATATCATGTGTAAAATGCATGGTAGAGTAAAACTGATCATTTCCTGGGATAGATAGATAGAAAGTCTTATCTGTTGACCTGATAAGACCAAGGCTTGCCTTGGAGACAGGCCTCTGCACATGCGAGTGGGAGATTAACTTAAGTAAACTGAGGGAGGATGAGCCACCCACTGTGAGTGGAACCATTCCCTGAGCTTAGATTCCAGACTCTATAAAGAGAAAGTGAGCTGAGCACCAGCATTGCCCCCGCCCCCCGCCTCTTGACGGTGGATGTTCTGTGACCAGCTGCCTCCACATCCTGCTGTTGTGACCTCCCCGCCACGGTGGACCATAACCCGGAGTTGCCAGAAGCAGCCCTTCTGCATTTTATCATAGCAACAAGAAGAGTAGCTCAGAGAGGATGGTTCCTAGAGCATGGTCCTGCTCCACTCGGCCTGATCTGTTAAAGACTTCATTGTCTCTAGTATCTCATTCCCAGGGACCAGTGCAGAGCACAGGAGTGATGGTCAAGATCTAAACTCTAGTATTCCTTCAAGACTGAAGATTTTTCATGGGTCATGGGATCATGTTGAATGATAGCATCTGCTGTCTGCCCATGGAGGAAAATGTCCATGTGGATATAAACAGCATCACCCAAGAATGTGTTCCTTCTCCTCAGCCTGGAGAAGAACCAACTGTATGGTGCCATCCTAGAACCTAGCATCCCTTGGGAGCCTACTGAGGCCTCACTGGGACTGTTCCATAGTCAGTCTGGGCACAGAGAAAGACTTACATATAAATGCCTATCTGTGTAGACACACAGACAAAGGAACCTGTAGAAATGGAGATCCTGCATTTGCCACAACACAGAAGGACTTGGGGAGCATCATGTTGACTGGGAAAAGATAGATACAGAAAGAAAAATATAAAAAAATAAAAGAATATACGAGATGAAAGAATGAAAAGTACAGAGACAGGTCATACAGATCACTTGTGAAGAAGTCCTTTAAAAGCCAGCAGTACAAAAGCAGAGACTAAAACACTGGTGACCAGGAAGTGGGTAGGGATGGTCGTTGGGTAGAGAACAGAAAATAACAGACGTGAAGACAGAATAAGGCTGAGATTTGCTATACAGCTGGGGCATGGCAGTTAGTAGGAGTGTGCCCAATAAAGAGCTTCTTGCCAAAAAGAATCTGTATTAAAGATTTTGGTTAAATAAATACATTTTAGCTGCTCTTATCACAAAAAAGCAAATATTCAAGGAATAGGTATATTAATTTGCCTCATGATAGTAAACTTTTAAGTATAGATTTATTCTGTCACGGCCTGTTGTAAGCCTCAAATAAATATCATAAATTTTCTTCTGAGAAAGCAGCACCTCACAGAAGCGGAGGCTCAGTGCTGAGCACTTCAAGCTCCTGCCTGGAACAGTGCCCAGAGCCACAGAAAAGGACCCAGGCAAATGCCACTTGAGTGAAGGAGGGGTAGGCCTAGTTGGTATCCCTGGGTTTGGGAAGAAATGAGAGTTTGAGCCAAAGCCATTTGAAACATGAGTTTGTTTCAAAGTATTGAAACAAAGTTTAGATTGTCACAAAGCAACTCCCAGTCAGTTAGGTCATAGTCCTCTGTCTCCAGGTCTCTGGGTCTGAGACTTTATCTGGTAAAACATGTCTGATGGTATCAATGTAGATGCCTTGAGGACAGATAACCAGCTTGTCCTGGTTTACCTGGGATTTACCCAGATCTAGTACCCAAAGTCTCCCACCCCAGAATCCCGCTCGGTCCCTAGAGAACAGGACCATGGTTCTTTGTTCAAGGATTCAATGAAACCCTCAATGGATTCTTTCTCCCACCCATTCATTCAGCAAATGCAATTGAGAACTGACTATGCTGTCAGTGCCAGCTTAGGTCTAGGACTGTAGTAACCAACACGGAGTCCCTGCTTCTTGAAGGTGACTTTTAGCTGGGGGAGGAAGACGGTCATGAAACCAAGAAGCAGGACATATTGTATTGTCAAGCAATGGTAGGCGTTGTGGTATGCGCTTATAGTCCCAGTGTTGGGGAGGCAGAGGCAGGTGGATCTCTGGGGTTCACTGGCCAACTAGCCTATCCTAGTACCAGCAAGCTCTAGGCCAGCAAGAGACTGTGTCTGAGGAATGACACTGGAGGTTGACCTCTGGCTTCCACATGCACGTGCGCACACACCCACCGACAACTGTGAGGAATATAAAATGTTTTAGTAATAATATTTTATACTTATTACATATGTAGGTAATAATGGTTTGAATTTTCAGGGTAAAGAAAAGGCAGCATTAACATGAATCTCACCTCCTTTTCTTTTGTGTGACTACCGAAATGACTGAAATCACATGTAGGACTTGCTTTGGGTATCGATTGGACTGGTGCTCTGTCTGGAGCTCCATCCACATCTTCTGATGAGAGTCAGCCACGCTCCGGATGTTCCTTCCCCACTCTGGGGTCTGAGAGTCTTTTTCAGCTGTTCAGTACATGTGCTTTGCACCGCTAAGTCCCTACATCCTACACGGGGATCAATATTTATGGCTGGTGGAGGCTTAAACAAGTCACCAATAGGCCTGGGCAAGGCTGTCTCCGAAGCTTGTGCCGCACAGCCCTTGGCTGCCTCCACAAAGGGAGGATCCCAGCATCCCCACTCTGCTGGGATTTGTGATTTAGCTTCCCAGGGACAATAGGTTTCTTCATTTCAAAGCCTCACTCCTGTGGCTGCTGAGGCTGGGGGCGGGGAGGACCAGCCTTTCCCAGCTTTGGGTCTCTGTGTATCACTAATTGTATTATCACAGTTTCTTTAGAGGGAAAAATCATGCATTCGATTAGCACTTAAAAAAAAAAAAATAAAAGAGACCTTAGAGAGGTTAAATCTGCTTGGTACTGTGTTTGGGTGTAGAATTATCTCCCCCTTGCAACCCCCATGAGCAAAAGAGAGAAGATTTTTTATTTTGTAGCTGGAAAAAGGCTTTTGTGTGCCTCCCCCCAACCCCCTCCGTTTTATCTCCTGACTGATAGGGTATTCAGGGAGTGGAGACAGCCAGTGTTCAACACAGAAACAGAGATAAGTTCCGAGCTGAAGACACCAGATGACAAAACACATCCAGTTGAAGCCCAGGAGGGAGCTGGGTGGCAGCCACAATGGGAGGTGTGGGTTTATAAATTGGGGGAAAGGAGCTGACCGCTCCCCTCCCCCAGTGCTGTGGGCTGCCTGTTAATGCTCAACCCAGAGAGCCTGTGTGTGAGAGCCCCAGGATTTTGTGCCTCTGGCTTTTTCATTAGGCTCTCTACCTCTTCCAGCTTTGGTGAATGTCACAGGACCCCGTTGGCTGGGATTTTGACTCCTGAAGTCTTTGGATTTGAGGTTTAAGTGCCTTCCAAATTCCAATTCTCCCATTGTTTCCTGTATGTTACTGGCTAGGGTGTGATCTGCAAATGAGGCAGTCACAGAAACAGGAGAGGGCCAGTGACTGCCTGAGATGTCTCATCCACTTCTCTGGGGTCTGGTGGGAGGTGGGGGAGGGGAAGGAAACCCTGTGCGTACCTGGCCCCATTCCCAATATGCTCTTTGCCTCATCATCTGCAGGAAGGGGTGGAAGGTTGCTGTGAAAATCAAATGGAGGCTTGACCTGTTGGGAGCCCTTTATGAAGGGCTGCGTCCATTCCAGGGTTCTCTGACTTAATAAGCACATTGCCAAGTATATATATTTTCCACACGTGACTCTGTGTAGGATGTATGCATGTTTGCATATGTGGGTACATATGCTCATGTGTGTGTAGAGACCCGGTTGACATCAAGACTTGCCCAATTGCTCTCCACCATGTTTACCGAGGTCTCTCAATTGAACCCAGAGCTTGCCGATATGACTGGTCTAGCTAGCCAGCTTGCTCCGTTGATCCACTGTTCCTGTCTTCTGAGTGACCGAATGACATGCCTTCACACCCTCCAGGCATGTCCATGGGTTCCGAGGGTCTGGATTCTAGTCCTCATGCTTGTGAGGCAAGGGCTTTGTCTGCCGAGCCTTCTCTCCAGACCCTCCAGATATTTTTGAAGTACCGGCATGTGCCAGGCTCTGAGCTTGGCACAGAGGGGCACCACGTGCACAACCACATTCCCTCCTGAGACTCCTTGGCAGAGATCAGGTTGTTAAAAAGGTAGTGAGTAAGAGCTATGGTGCGGTATGGGCAAGCACTACAGGAATGCAAAATGAAGGTTATCTGTTCTAGCTTTAGTGCTGCTGAGGGCTTCTGGGAGGCAGTGCCGGCTAGGCTGGGGTGCAAGTTTTTAGTAAATGGTAAATGAGTAATAGAATTTAAGTTGCTGTGAGCTGCCTGGTACTCGAGGATCAATTTCTAGCTGAGAAACTGGTTGAGACAGGTTAAGTAAATGTGCCAGCATGTATGTGGTACAGTTAGTATTACAGTCTGATTCAGTGCTTAGAATGAACACTCCCGGGCCTGGGAGAACAGGCGACCATTTTGATTATAGGGGAAGCAATAGCTTCAGAGACAAGGCTAGGAGGAACTTGGGGTTGGTACTCTCCAGGTTTTATCTTTGTTGCACCAAGTTCTCTGGCAAACTGTGAGTTGGAGACTTCCGGGGTAGTCCTCTGGAGATTTCTCTCACAATGAAGATCTGTACAGGAAGGACGGAAGACTCACTGAACTTCCAGGGGCAGCTGAGAAGGGCGTGGCTGTCACCAGTGACCTTCATGGGTAGATGTGGCTCAGTCTGTACCTTTCAGTTAACAGGGGCCGCTTCTGCTCAGCCAGCATACTCTGGAGAAAGGCTCAGCTGAGGGCCATTGAGTGTTACTCACCCTGGAGGCATGATACTCCTGTCCTGAGTGGGGATGAGTTCTCACCGGGAAAACCAGGAGGAGGCATATGGATGAGGTACATGGAGAGTTTGGGGGCCTTGGGGGAAGTCCCAAGAATCACCCAGAAGAGAGGTCATGATTGGGGCCTGATCTTGCTAGAGCAGAACAGACTAGAGATAGATTATCCTGGGATCACCCCCAAGAGGTTTTGGGGCTCCCTAGAATTGAGGGTCTTGGAGGGAGATAAAGGCTTGGCATCAGAAATCCTGGTCTCTGTCTTAGACGGGGACTGAGCCTTTAATTGGCCCAGCTCTGGGGACAGGGAAGGCTGAGTAAGGTGGAAGCTGCCACCAGGGTTCTCATCTCAACTGCCTCAGGGGTGAACTGATTTGGCTGCAGCGCCTAGCCATGGCTGTTTCCATGGATACATTTCAAGCCTCCGTCTGGCCATCTTGAAAAGCATCAAAAGCACTGAGCCCCATCCATGCATAATCTTTTGTCAGAGCCCCACAAATAGCTTTTGTTGTGGCTGTTCCGCCCACCCTTCCCACCCATCCTCCAAAACCAAAGACAGTGGCTTTGGTGGCACAAACACTAGTGAAGGAAGCCAGCTGCTGTTTCTGAAAGTTGGAAGATCTGAGTTTGAAACCCTGCTCTGTCATTTGTAAATGGCAAGTAACAATCCCTGGGGCACAGACCTGGGAAAATAAAAAGACAGAATCCTTCCGAAATAGCCTGTCTCATCGTCTGGTCCATGAGGAACTCAAGACATGACTTGTCATGTGGGCACTTGAGGAACTTCGCCCGAACATTGCCCCTCATTGTCATTTTGTCTCCTTGAGTATCACACATACTTGCGGGAGAATAAGTAGTTCCCTGATGTTGGGTTGCTTACCTCATAGAAAATATTGAGTTCTGTGATGGCATCCCTATGAGATGTCTCTCTCCTGACCATGGTCTTGGCAGCTCCCAACTTTGGAAGGAGTCAGAGAGCTTTGAGAACAAATGGGATTGTTCTCTTTCTGTTTCTGATCAAGGCCAGGCCTTTTCTGGGAGCTTACAGAGATAGATACCCAGGGGTGGGGACATCTTTGCCTCTGGAGTCTGTTCCAGCAGATGGCTCTGCTGTAGTTCTGCTTAGGAGGTTAATGAATGGCAGATGTCTTAGTGGGCAAGCTTTCATTTTCTCCTAGAACTGCTTCATTTGGTTAAACATCTGTCTTGGCTTCGAGGTTTTTCTGTCACCTGAGCATCAACGCGGGTTCCACCGTCTATGGGTTCAGAGGAGCCCACACTGCCCATTGTGTGCTTAGAATCCTGGGGGGTTCTGTCTGCCTGGGGGGTGGTCTATTAGAGGTAGAGGCAGTGCTTGAAAGAGGGTGAGAGTGGGGCACAGCTGGCTTCTGCCATTGTCCTTCCTGCTGCTCTGATGTTATTGACCTACCTGTTAGACACCCAATTTTCAGACATCAAAATATGTGTGCCAGATTAGGGAGTCTATCCATCTGGACAAGCACTGGCTGTCCATCAAGGGCAGAGGATGGGGGTCTTGGAACTTGGCTTAAAGGGGGTACCACCAGGCTCATATTAGACCTACTTCATGGCCTGCACTGTATTTTGCCAAATCACCCATATAGCCAGTGAGCTCAGGCCACAGGCTTGGCCTGGATTGCATTAGGAAAGTACCTCACTCACCATTACTGGTATTGATGGGTTTCAGACTTCAGCATGTGCGATGCTGACCTCAGTATGGTGCTGATTGCTGGACCCCACATAATATTCAGCAAGTTCAGGGTCGAATTCTAGAGAGTGGGCCATTTCTTCATCTTTCTGTTTACCACAGGATTAAACAGAAGAGCCTGTCATAGGTGCCAGTCATTCGTGGACTGAACAGAAGGAACCTTGACGACTTCCTCCCACGTAACATTGCATATCTAGGGTCTTTATAAAGTCTATTCAAATAAGGCAAGTCTACTTTCCGTGATATAGCTTATTTGTCTTAAGAATCACCACACTAGTTATATTTAAAGGGTACATAGATTTTCTTTCCACAGCTAATGATCATAGCTGTGTGGGATATAGTTTCACTTCTTCCTGACAGAAGATCTCTCATCCCTAGAAACTACACAAACCACGTGTATAACTTCTGTAATGTCCACCTCTACTCTTGTCAGATTGTTTTTAAGTGGCTTTTAAACACGTGACTTAGCCAACTGACAGCATGACATTGCACCATTTGATTCATAAAGCCCTCCTGAAACTCCACTTGTTTCCTGAGGACATTTAGCACGGTGCTGTCTTTATTTCTGTGTCTTTGGCGTTCTGGTTAATAACTGTGGTGATGTTGAGGTTTCAGCCGACAGGAACAACTGTTTGGAATTCCTTTAGGGCAGGACTCAGTGGATCAGGAAACAACCAATAGTGTTTGCGTAATCCACAGGGAGCTCTCTGCCCTCTGTGCTATGCACTAGCTGGAGAATGATGCTGCTTCTCCTAAGGTCCCACCAGCCAGCAAGACACAGCCAAGATTTGAGCCCCAGGTTCTCAAAAGCGATAATTAATGCCTAAAAATCTGAACCAGGGTCTTAGTCCAGCAGGGTGACTAAATTGAATGATAACATACCAGACCTTTCAGAAAAAAACAGATGGAAATATTTAGAAGCTCTCATCACAAAGAAATGACAAATATTTGAGACAGATAAGCTTATCCCAATTTGAATACTACATTGTACCTAGCTACCCAAGATGTCACATGGCTGCCCATAAATGTATACTATTTGTTTTTTTTTTTAAATTTATTCTGAAGGAAACTACCTTTTTAATGTACAGAGAAGTCAGTGCCTCACAGGACCAAGGGTTCACCAGATCAGGTAGAAGATCAGCAGTGTCTGAGGAAGAGGCTGTGAGGTGACACATCCCAGAGTCAGGTAGAGCTAGAGACACTGCTGAGGAGCTGGGGTCCCGTCCCAGTACTGCCATTCAGAAAGAGCACACAATAATGTACATACCTGCAGATGGTGTCCAGGCCACTACCGCTCCATGTAGTAAGCGGTTACTGCCAAAGGGCAGCCATGTTGACATACAAGGCTCGTCCCAGCATATCTGTCCAGCTGCTATGGGCCAGCATGTGCAAGGTACTCCGCCTTTGTGTGCAGTTGCAGGTAAAGATGCAGAAGCAGGACCAGCATCTCCAGCACCACTGAAAACCTTTCCTGAATTCCCAGTGACACCCCAGCCAGCAGCATTTACCCGGTGAAGACCATGTATGGCATTAAGGTCTTGCTGTAAGGTAAAGGCATATCACAACCAAACTCTCAAGTTCTGACGGGTTCACGGGTGACCAGTAGCCCCAGACCATTGGCTATGGCTGTGCCCACAGTGAAACAATGCTTGAGTTTATTCAAAATGCAAACTGATGTCACTCCTCCTGCACTGTGTCCTTTCTATGGCATATAATTTAGCTGCCATAGGCTTTAATCATGCTGGGCATTGAATCCCCAAACAGATGGTTGACACGGATGGCCGTGTTGGCTCCTGGGACTGGGTATCCACCTGGATGGTTAGTATAGTCACCACTGTGCCACAGAAGAATGGAGCAGGGTCAAAAGCTATGTGGGCCCTGTGCTTGGCACCATGGGGTCTGGAGAGTGGTAAGCCATAGTTGAAGCATTTGCTATCCCCAAGGGCGGGCTGCACTGCCTCTTAGGCATCAGCATTAACAGAACTGCTGCTTTTCTCAATGGGCATTGACTGAAGTTGTCTGACAGCCTGGACACATCCCCAGGACTGGGAAATTGTGGGTGTTAGGTTCACTAATATATACATATTCTGTGTCCCTTAAAAAAAAAAAAAAGCAAAGAGGAGCAGAATGTATAATGCCCAGATGGGGAGACTAGTCATACATTGGATGGTTGTAGCCATTTTGGGGAATATGATAAAGCCATTAGGAATGAGGCCTGTGAAGGTGATGTGGCAGTTTGGAGGAGACCGGTTACGGCAGTGACACAAAACAAAAAAGAAACACGGGCCATTGGACATCATTTGATTGACAGTGGAGAAATGAAATGCCATGACATTTTTAGAAACCCAGCCAGTCATCTGGAACCATAGTGTTATTGACAAACAAGACAAAACTGCCTTGCGGGGCTGCATTTGTGCTGGTGAGTGAGGGGCCGCTGAAGTGGCAGCCACTCTTGCCTTGCTCCTTTAAGCTGAGTGTGAGTGGCTGAGTCATGGGAGTGTGGTCTGATGCAGATGATTAAGCCCGTGGCAAATGCAGAATTAAGCAGCCCTGATAACAGGGCCCTTGAGCATCCTTCTTGGAGATTAAACCTTTCAGGCTTTTAGCAGATGAGAGGTGCTGGGGATGGGAGATAGCCGGCTTAGGAAGGGAAGGGGAGGGGCAGATATTGGATGGGGACAGAAAGGAAACTATCAGATGCCAGTTAAGGTTCTTTGCTGAAATTGGCTGTTGCCTGAAGAAGTACTGGAAAATGTCCCCTTACGAGTGAAGAGAATGGCGCTCCTGCCTGCTTCCTGCCTCTCTTTTTGTTTACCTTTTTTGTAATGTGTCAGCGCTGGTCTGTTTTTCTGGCCCCATGTGTTCATCCTTGCTTGGTGACATGTCCACATTCTTTGGTGCAAAGAGAAAGGCCCCAGCCTCTTGCTTTGTGCCTCTCCTTGCATGGGTGGATTCTGTCTGTACACAGTCTGTACGTTCTTGTGCTAGAGACAGCATTGGGGTTAGACTGTGATCTTCCCTAGAGCTCACCATTAACCACATCGAATCCAGCTGCATGACATGCAGCGCTCAGTACAGAGTGAGAAACTGGGCAGCTGCCTGCTCACAAACGGAGTTCTAAGACAGAACTATGGGCTAGGTGGCTGCTCATGTTACATGCCCTGGAAATGGGTCCTGTGGTTTCTTAGGGGAATCTTGTTATAAAGTCAGGGAGGGAGTTACTCTCTACTTATTACTCCCATCCTCCTTTTTGCTGTGTGTAGGAATCAAAAGAACAGACTACAGATGGAAAGGAAGATCACTAACTCTTGATTGACACATACAGTGAAGGCTATGAAGACTTTTACAGTAGCTTTACCACATGGTAAACCGTGATGACGAGAGGTGTTGCCATGCAAAGCTTTGCTCCTAGAGCAAGAGCAGTGATCAGTTTAATGCTCACAGGCCTGAGGGATGGAGGAAGTCCTCAGCTTCCGTAGAGCAATGGACAACTCCACAGAAAGCAGTGATGAGACCCGGGATTCCAGGAGAGGCGGTTTCATGGCTGTGATGCTCTCTGGTTCTACACCGAACACTCAGATTCTTTCTCTGCTGGCTGATTTCACAAGTCAGTTTTTGAAAGGGCTCACATTCATATCCTGTGTGCATGACCTCCCTCTTGGAGTTCACCTGAAGGGCTGCTCCACATCAGTTAGGAAGCCCCTTTCAGATTTTTCTTTTTCTTTTAGCAACTATGTGGTTTAAATCTAAAAGGCAGCAGTAATTCTTTCTCTTTACATATTATGCATGTATATCAATTGTACTGTGCGACCTAGTCTAAGAACCATAAACTGTTGTCATACACAATATTTGGTGGCTGCTGAAATATTGACACTACTTGGGAACTATTGTCTCTATTTGAAAGTAGGTATACGGAGGCCATGAGAATCTAAGAAGGATGTCTGGTGTCCCATGGCCACCTAGCATCCCAAGCAAATCTCCTGCTGTATAATTTTAGCATGAGGATAAGGTCCAAGCTGGTCTCACAAGTTCTGAACCGATTTTGCTGTAGACCTTTGCTATGAAAACAGGCCACTCCTTTGACAAGGCCCGTACAACAGCTAGAGGCTGATGCTGGCATCAAAATGCCAACTCCACTTTCCTTCTTAGTGATGTTAACAGGATGATGAGTTCAGGAGTGACAGATTTCTGCAGGATTTGTGTCCTCTCCAGGCCATCCGGATCCTTCTTTTCCAGAGAGTGTCTCTGAGGTTGATGTAAAAGGAAAGGCAACCTTTTCTGATCACAGTGAAAAAGGAGCCTAATGGGTTCTCTGCTGTGTCTTTCAGAGAGGGCAAGCATGTGCCCTAGAGAAGAACACTGTTTCTCTTCCTCCCTTAAGCAGGAAGCAAGAGAGAGGAAGAGTAAAGCCTGGAATAGCAAGGCCCAAGTTCTAATCTTATTTCTGTAACTGGTGCATGGCCTTTGGTGGCTCTCTCCTTCTCTGGGCTGTGTGGCCATCTCCAGACTGAAAGTATAATGCTAGCCTTCAAAACTAAAGCTCTGTGTCTTCCCTTTTAACTTTCATGGGTCTGTGTCACAATGCCTGCACTCTCTCCTGTCTGCTAGTCTTCACATGGACTCCCCCTTGACCTATCATTTTAGAATATATAGACTACATGCTGCAGTTTAAGGCCTCTGGAAAAGTACCAAGAAAAGGATTGTCTGCAACTAAAAAATTTAAAACCCACCGGACAACCAGCCAACCAAAAAGAATAAGAGCAAAGGCAGCACAGTTAAAAAAAGAAATCATATCAACCCTTTCTTAACCTCAAAACTCTCATCTCTCACTGCCCAAGTATTTCAGGTTGGGGTCCTTAAAAGTGAAGCCTGATATGGGTCCTCTGCACGTGTGTTCTATTGAAGAGCATCCTTCCAGAAAAACCTGGTGGGCTGAGGTGGAGAGGTAGAGTAGTTCTCAGCTCATTCAGTCAAGCAATGGCCAAGCCCAGACCAGAACCCTGGGCTAAGGGATTTTATTCCGTTATCTTGCCCCCCCCCATGGAAACTCATTAAAACAAAAAGACTGTGCCAACAGTAAGAATAGACGGTATTTACTGAGCCTGTGGTGCTTTAGACTTCAGCCCCATACATCCATGCATCTACTCAAGGAGCAGGCTCTGCTTCCTATTGTACAGGTGAGAAATCCAAGGGTCAGACATACATAGCGGTTTGCCTCGTTCCACAGCTACATTGCTTGTTTGGATCCCAGGCCTTGTCTCCATTTCAGAGCCTCTGTTTTCAACCATCAACCCTACTGTCCTTAGGAAAAAAACATATTAAGAGGCTCCTTTCTCATTAAGATTTCCATTTGTGATCCAGAGGCTGGTAGGTCTCATTCTGCCTTTTCCTTCTTGACCTTTGGGGAGACTAGGAGGTCATTTCCTTTATAGCCTTGTCACTGGAGAGTAGGCAAAGAATGAGGAAGGCCTGGAGAACCAAAGCTAACTATGCAGTTAGTGTGTTGTTTGTGGTGCAGTTGGGATGGAACAAAAAAAAAAAAAAAAGCAAAGATGGCCAGAAATGAACAGTCCCTAGGGTTGCCTCTAACAGATCCCAGCGTGCTCATGGGGACTGGTGGAGCCATCCCAGCAATGGCAGGAACATGGGACTCTGTGATATCTGGAGGAAAAGCACATTGAGTTCTTGTTGGGAATTCAGAGGGTGCCACTAAGCCCTAAGCAAGTGAACAATTTCTACACAGACCAGAGAGTCCTTCTTTGTCACTATTATCACCGATACTTTAAGATCCCTGGGATCACAGTGTCTCCTGCCTGATACCACACTCAGGGCCCCATCTTGAAGTCTGAATCTGCTTATATGTCTGTAGTTTCTTCCTCCTTTATCACTGAACTCAGCCACATCCTCACTCCCCTCCACCCTGTCTCCCATTTCACAAAGCTACTAATGTCTTTCTTGTGATTCTGCCAGCAAGGAGATCAAGGTCAGGGAGACTGGCCAAGTGCTCATTTTCTGAGAGGCTTTTAAGAGACGGCGTATGATGCTGGTGACCATTGAGGGCAAAGGACTGGAGAGATGGCTACCAGGAGAGAAAAAAAGAATGAAGTACCCTGCTGGGCTGTGGGGTGCAGAATGAACACAGTGAAAGACATCAGACTGGACTTGGGAGGTAGGACATTTCCCTCTCCTCCCCAAGCCTCAGCTTCACTTCAGGACTTGGTCCATTATGTATCAGTTGTCTTGGCCAGACATCTGTGAGTCATCCTGGCATGGTCTCACTCCCCACAGAGTGACTGTTCATCTCCTCGTAGCATGTCTTAGCTATCTCTCTTCTGTAGCTCCTGCTTGTATGAAGGGCTTGCTCGCTCTCACCTGGACTAGCTCATCAATGTCCTCCATGGTCTTTACTCCTTCATCCCTGCTTTACTCCTCTCCTTCCAAACCACCCATTTCTACCTATAGCCTGAAGAATCTTCCAAAAATGTGCATTTGACTTGGGTGTGACAGCCCTGGGCTAGGACCCTTCAGTTCCATACAGACTAACTGTAGGATAAATTTTGACTCATTAACTTTTTAGGCAAAGCATCTCATGCTATCTCTGACTGATCCTCCTGAGTGGGGACCTCTAAGACTACTTGTTGTGTTTGATGATTATCTAAGACCCACAGAACTCAGAAAAAGCAAGCTGTTCTAGTATTGTGGTTTATTGAAGGGGGAAAAAAAGTACATTGCTCAAAGTCTCAGAGTGACAAAGTTTTGAATGTTTACTCTGTGTGGTCCCACACATGGTGTGACCCAGCAACAATATGGGAAGTCCCCTGAAAAGGTTTCAGCTTCAGAAACACCCATGTGCCTCAGCATCCAGGGTTTTTCTTTGACTATAAATAGTCCCAGAGGTGTGTGTGACTCATGTGACCGACCTCAGCTTCCTCGTCATAGCATACACAGTCCAGGACCCCAGGCAAACAAGAGCTGGCCTTCCCCATGAAGCACAGCGTTAGCACAGACTTGATATGACCCTGGTGAAAGACACTCAGGCGAGCTGAGTCAAGGGCTCAGAAGTGCCTCCCAGGCTCAGGTCTAGGTCCTGATCTATTTCCTTCTTTGGAATGTGCAGTGTTTGAGGACCCTGCCCCCTCAGGCCAATGGGTTGACTCCTCCCTTCCCTGCTGGCCAGCCTCACGTCCACCTGGTGTCTTGCTCTATCATTTAGCTTACATTCTAACAGGCTTCTTCCACCTTCCCTTGGTAGTCTAGGGGAGAACTTTCACTCATCCCTAGGTCCCCAGGGAAGCAGCCCCTCGTTGTGAATCTGTTTCTGATCACTGCAGGCATACTTCTTCACTCCCTGTGTGCCCAAAGCACTCAGTCAAGGCCTTTAGCAGGCCATCTTGTGTTCTGTGAGTAGGTTGCATGTCTACTTCCCGTGCAGTAGAACACACCATGGACTTGTTTAATTTGGGGGACATGCAAAAGGTTAGAAAGGTTTGTTTCTGTACTTAAGAAAGCAGTGCTTGCTGGTGATGGCAGAGTTTGGACAGAACCCTCTATCAACTCCAAGCTATTTCCCCAGTGCTAACCAGCATAGCCATGGTGATCACGGGGGTGGTCCTGCCTCTTTCTCCATGTCCTGCCTAATGTCACCTAACTCTCTCTGAGGCTGGGAACCAGGGCAGGTTCACACATGTGTCACTTCTGTCTGCCAGGGATGTGTGGAGTGGGCTAGGGATGAAGAGTGATAAACCCATCGTCTTCTGCTCTGTGAGATGTGGATACCTCCAGGGTATGAGCTTCAGAGAGTCTTCCAAAACATGCCGAGTCTTGAAGGAATTTAGGGTTTTGCTCAAGGACTAAACGACAGCTTTCTAGGCTAAGGTGGTCAAATAGAAGGATGGCTAATGGGATCTGGAGTGGTGTGTTTCCCTGTTCCCAAGACCCCTACCTCCAAACATGACATGTTTTGGGGACTTTCCTTTGGTTCCAGATTAGGGCTAGCCTTGATGAACCCCCAGTCTCAAGTTCTGTTTTAGTCTTTGAGATTCTCTGTCATTTTGGCTCTAGATACGTGTGAAATTGAGGTTCCAAATAGCAGGCTGATTAAAGCTGAATGAAACAAACAAAAACACGGGAAGTGTGTGCTAACACACATGTCAAGTGACCCCAGGTGGCTTTGGTTTGTGCCAGCTTGAGGTCTATAAATAAATACATGGATGGGCTCCTCTCTTTCTCCTGAAGCAGAAAGCTCTGGGGCCGGGAGCCAGCCTGTGATATTCCATTGTCCTTCTAGAGCATCGGTTGAGCAAATGTGACCTATGAAGACTGACTTGTCTCAACTGACATCATAGTGAAGGTTGTACCCGCTTCCTGCCCAGTGATCTTTTTTTCCCAGCCTCTCCTCCTTTCAGTTCTACTTCCTGTTATAATGACTAGGACATTTATTCCTTATTCTGCAGTCTTTGGTGGTGTTGAGGAAGTCACCAAGCACCATGGAGCATTTTGTTCAATATGACTTTGTATTGGCAAAATTTCCAGACTCTTCTATTAGTTTAGGGTGTTTCCAAATCCAGTTCTGTTTTCTATTTATGTATGTACTTATGTATGTATGTATGTATGCATTTTTGGAGTGGGGGATGATGTGATATTTCGAGACAGGGTTTCTCTGTGTAGTCCTGACTGTCCTGGAACTTGTTCTGTAGACCAGGCCTGAGACTCCCAGAGATCCACCTTCCTCTGTCTCCTGAGTTCTGGGACTAAAGGTGTGTATTTTATGACATGTAAACATTTAGAAATGGTTATGGGATTATGATTGTTCTGTGGATAGAAAAGAGAAAGAATAACATTTTCCTATGTGTGCTAGGCCTAGAAGGGATGCTCCCTACTGTGTTAAGATGTCATTGGCCAGGATTCATGCACATGACTACATCTAGCTGCAAAGAATACTGGAAAATGCAGTCCAGTTGTTTAAAAAATGCAAATGTGGTGGGCTCTAGCAATTTCTGTTATATACACTAAGACAGCAGGAGACTCCCCTAAAGCGTTGAGGTAGTGAGAAAAGTTAATAAAGAGGTATAGGATCTGATCAGGCCAGATGGAGAGAAAGGAGGGGCTCTAGACAGATGAAGATCAGGTAAGTCTGTTCTAGTCTGTTTTCTGTTGCCATAACAGAAGGTGGTACCGAGCTGGGTACCTACACACAAAAAAGGGCATATCAGGGTCATGGCTCTATAGGATTAGTTTGGCTTTTGTGACATCCTCATGGTGAATGGCATCACAATGATAGGAATGGGTACGGGAGGAGGGGACACATTACCATGCAGAATACTAGAGTAAAGCAATGGGTTCTTTTTAAAAATAACTTAATTTTGGAAGAAGTAATTGAGGTCCTCTGAGAACTGTATTAATCCCATATGAGAGTATGTTCCTAATTACCGAGAACCTCCCATTCACTGTACCTTACCTTCTCCTTCTCCTTCTCCTTCTCCTTCTCCTTCTCCTTCTCCTTCTCCTTCTCCTTCTCCTTCTCCTTCTCCTTCTCCTTCTTCTTCTTCTTCTTCTTCTTCTTCTTCTTCTTCTTCTTCTTCTTCTTCTTCTTCTTCTCTCTCTCTCTTTTGTAGTGTTTTGACTTTATATTTTTTCTTTTATTTTATTGAATATTTTCTTTATTTGCATTTCAAATGTTATCCCCTTTCCTGTTTTTTTCTCTAGAAACTCCCTATTCTAGCCCCTTTCCCCTGCTTCTATGAGGGTGTTCCCCCACCCACCTACCCACTCCCTCCCACTTCCTCACCCCTGCATTCTCCTACACTGGGGCAATGAGCCTTCACAGGACCAAGGGCCTCTCCTCTCATTGATGCCTGACAAGACTATCCTCTGCTACAAATGTTGCTGGAGCCATGGGTCACTCCATGTGAACTCTTTGGTTAGTGTTTTAGTCCCTGGGAGCTCTGGGAGGTCTGATTTGTTGATATTGTTGTTCTCTTTATGGGGTTGTAAACCCCACCAGCTCCTTCAGTTTTTTCTCTAATTCTGCCAATGGGGATCCATTTCTCAGTCCAGTGGTTAGCTTTGAGCATCCGCCTCTGTATTTGTCAGGCTCTGGCAGAGCCTCTCAGAAGACAGCAATATCAGGCTTCTGTCAGCATGTGCTTCTTGGCATCTGCAATATTGACTGGGTTTGGTGACTATATATGGAATGGATCCCCAGGTAGGGCAGTCTCTGGATGGCCTTTCCTTCAGTCTCTGCTCCACATTTTATCTCCATATTTCCTCCTGTGAGTATTTTGTTCCCCCTTCTAAGAACTGAAGCATCCATACTTTGGTCTTCCTTCTTCTTGAGCTTTATGTGGTCTGTGAATTGTATCTTGGGTAATCTGAGCTTTTGGGCTAATATCCACTTATCAGTGAGTGCATACCATGTGTTTCTTTTGTGACTGGGTTACCTCACTCAGGATATTTTCTAGTCCCGTCTATTTGCTTCCTTCTAAAGCTCTCAAATCTCTGGCACAGTAAGGGCAAGCTTTTAAACACTTAAACTTTTTGTGATTTAAGAGCTGAGACAGTGCTCAAACCTCCAAGGTCCAAGGAGAGAAAGTTGACAAAATTACCAGTGCTAAGGTTTATAGGGGAAAATCCTGGACAAACGGGACAAAGTTATAGTGGGTCCTTGAAGGTGACAATCTGTTCTTTAAGTGGCACACGTCTAGACAAGTAGTACTTGTGTTGTTGTGACAGAATACCTGGGAGAAAGCAAGGAAAGAGGGAGTGAGGGAGGGTGGGAGGGAGGGTGGGCTTACTTCGGTTCCAGTGCCAGGGTGCAGACCATCATGGTTGGAGGCAAGTTGGTCATATTGCTCTACAGTCCAGAAGCACAGCGATGAATGAAGGTGTTCAGCCTGCTTTATTCATTCTGGGAACCCAGCCCAGTGGATGATGGCTCATCTTCACAGACACACCCAGAATGTGTTTCCATGGTGATTCTAAGTCCTGTCAAGTTGACAGTGAAGGTTAACCATCCCCACCTTGCAGCAGCTACGTGAATCTCTGTCAGCATCTGGTTTTCCCTTCTCCTGACAAACTTCAGTGGTACCCAGAGAATCCCCCAGGGAGAAGAGGGTGGCCCAGGGATGAGAAAGTTCTAGCTTTGAGGCTTTTTTTTTTTTTTTTTTTTTTTTTTTTTGCATTTTTCTCTATTTGCATTTATTATCAAACACTAATGATTCACAGAGAGACTTGCCCTTTGTGGGCTCCCAGTGTGGGCTTGCATTAATTTACATCGTGTCTGAAAAGCAATCAAGGAGGAATTAAGGGATCATCCATCAAAGGGAGTAACCAGTGCTGTGCGTAACTGGCCTTGTTAGGCTACCCAGGATCCATGGGAGATGCCTGAGCTCCTGCAGCCCCTGTGGCCTCAGTCGCTCACCTTTGGTCTACACTGGAGTTCGAGAAAGGGAAGAGGGGGAGGGGTAGAGGCTCAGCTGAGCCAGGCTCTCCTTTTTTTGGTTAAGGAAAAGGTAGCTCAGGTTATCTCTTATACCCCTCCCTCTGGGCCTTCCACTCTGCCAGGCTTTCTGAAGACGGGTGATTGTATATCATCACAAATGGAGACAATTGCCTGCCCATAATCCAGACAGTTCCCTTGGGCAGGCTTCCTTGGGATGTTATTAGGACCAGAAAAGTGAATTAACATTTTTATTTCTCTGCTCTCCTACAGTTGTTTAGTGATGTTAATCCAAGCTGTGTGTGCTTTGTCACTCTTGGTGACGTATAACACATATGTAGGAAACCGTACACACGTGCAAGCTGGTGCTTGCTGTCTTTTGTTTTGAGAGGGTTTCATGAGTCTCAGGCTCAGCCCCTGCTCGTCCTGTACCGAGGATGACCTTGAACTCCTGCTGTCCTTCCACCTCCCCTGTTAACTAGACCACAGGTGTGTGTTGTCACTGTCCTTTCTCTACTTCCCTCAGATGTGGGATGGCTACTGAAAGAAACCCGGGCCAGAATCCCAGACCTGTTGTTTCTGTCAGCTTCCTGAAGTGGGTTGTGTGCTGGTTGAGTGTGAGGTTTGGCTGTGGACCTGAGTTCTGCTTCTGGATTTGATGGTTTTTGAGATACGAAGGTGCTCTGAGGATGCCTTGGTCATATAAGACACTTCTTAGGTGGTTTGTATGAAGTCACCTGGGGAGCACACAGCCAGGAGACAAGAGGAAGCCCAAGAGAGGGCCTGGTTGATCAAAGCAATTTGCAGAGAAGAAAGTGACAGGGAATATACTCCATCAACAAAAAGGGACCGAAGAGGAAGGGGCAGCAGTTTAGGCTATGCAGGCCAAGAGGTCAGGAGCAGAAAGATGATGGTGGCAAAGAGATGCTGGAGCTTCTGTGAGAGGGGGAGGAGCAGGTGGGAAGAGACACTGTGTTGATGATGAGGAGAGTGGTAGAGGCTGCCCTGGCTCCAAAGAATGACAGGAAGGTGACACACACTAGGCACTTAGCACAGGCTTTGTCCTGTGTTGGTGTGGTTCCCCCTTAATTACTGTTCATCTACCCTCAATTATGGAAACTAACAGTGATTAAATCCTCCCCTAGCCCTTTCTTCAGCTAATCTACCACCTCCCTGATCAGAAAGATGGTTGTGGAATCTCTTGTCTGCCAGAGGAAAAATAAGATATGAGGAGAATATAATATCCACTGGCCATGGGAAAGGCTAATTGACCTTGCCCTGAGGCTGCCAAAACACCAGGCTGCTCCTCTGTGGAACACAGTGCCCCCAATGTTTATTCAAATGGAGTTTATTGATTGGACTGACCCAAATTGAGTAGATTTCAATAACTGCAAATAAAACATCTCTCCAGGCCACTGAAGGGTGCATGGTGATTATTCCCAGGGCCAGATGGGCATGTGTGAGGTTTGAGTTCTTTCTCCTCACATTTTGCTGAGCTTGGATCTGTAAAATGGGGTAAGTAATATTGGTTGGTGACTTATATGAGGCCTAAGTGTGGGTTTCATATCTCAGGTACTTAGTGTTATTGCTCAAATTCCTACCCTGGGGGACATGTAACTGCATCTACCACCTTCTCCTAAGGGCCTATCAGCAAACCAAAGTACAGTTCCATCACAGATTGCCCCCAAGGAACCAGTGAGTTTATTAGGCTCACTTACAGAGAAGAACATGGACAGAAGGCTGTGTCAGGAGTGTGGTTGATCCCAGAGCAGCTGCTTAGATGCTGGCTCCCACATAGTCACAGATATGTAACCTTCCCCCTCTTAGTCTTCCCTAGCCCATGTACTCTAGTACTATCCCTAGACCCCAAGGCTACATGAAATTAGCACAAAGTTGCAGGAAAATAACTTGACAAAGCAGTTGAAATATCAGGTGAGAATCCAGTGGCCCTCCCCAGCCCTCCTTCTCTGGAGGAATGTCAATAGTTCACAGGGCAGATGCTGATGAACTCTAACCAGTAGGCACAGATGACCTCATGAAGGTGGTGGCAGTTTAGCTTGAGGGATAGCTCCACCCTAGAGGTACATTTAACAGAAGGTGGTGTTAGGAATATGGTTAGCAAGTACTTATGGCGTGTTCCGAGTGCTGTTACAGAAGGGATGGCACAGCATCTTTGCTGTAGGAATTGCCAAGTTAGCAAGGAAGACACATTCTTCTTGTAGTTGACCCTTCCTTACACAGGGCTTTGCATTTACAGAATGTACTGACCTCTGTTCAAAAGTGTTTGGAAAGAAAACAAAACAACAACAACAAAACCCAACTATCCATATGGGTCAAAGGCAGACTGATTTCCTTGTCAGCATTCTAAACAGAACAGTACAGTGACTGCTGGCCTCCTAGTTACATGTGTTTGATATAAGTAATCTAGAGGAGGCTGGAAGTCTGTTAGTAGGGTTTTATGTATATAAAAAGTCTATAGTCTTATGAAAATATGCATTTCCTATTAGGAACTTGCATAATCATAGATTCTGTGTTCTCTCCATTTCCCCCCCCCATGTCTGTGTGTGTGTCTGTGTGTGTGTGTGTGTGTGTGTGTGTCAGACACACACACACACACACACACACACACAGACATACATACACACAGAGAAACAGAGACACAGACAGAGAGAGACAGAGAGAGGACTGTCCTTAGAAAAACCATCACAAGACAGCATGGTAAAGGTAAGAGACAAGGGCTTAGGGCATGGAGACCACAGGTGAGGAAAGACAGATTGTTTCTGGGAGAGAGAGGTAGGCAAGGCTTCCTGGAGGGAACTTTTAAGCTAGGCTTTGAAGGCAAGAATAGAACAAGGCATGGGAGACTCCAAGTTCAGAGGCCATGGTATTGAGAGCTTGGTGTTCTCTGAGGTCATGGGAACGGTAGATTCCATCCTGGGTCAAGTGGAGGCTGGTGATTATCTGGCCCAGAGTTCGAAAAGGGCCCTGTGGTTGGGGAATGCTGAACTGACTGTTTTGGCAGTCAGTAGAGAATAGGGGTGCTGGTCAATGAGGCACAGTACCATCTGCTTACTGCCTTCCTCTCTATCCAGTCCTTCTGGGGAGCCTTTTGGAAGCAATCAAGCTTAAAACCCAACTTCTTATTTTTCTCCCAGAAGGTGTGTGAATCAGACAGCAACTTAGGGAGTTGGCTTTTTCCTCCTACCATGTGTGTCCCAGGGATTGAACTCAGGTCATCAAGTTTGGTTGCAAGTGCCTTTACCCACTGAGCTATCTTGCCAGCCCATACTCAAGTTTCTTTTGGTCTGGTTTTTTGCTTCTTTTTTGTATTTATTTATTTTATTTGTATGAGTGCTTTGTCTACACATATGTCTGTGCATCCTATGAATGTCTGGTGCCTTCAGAGGCCAGACAAGGGGTGTCAGATCCCTTGAGATTGAAGTTATAGATGGTTGTGAGCTGCCACATGGGTGCTAGGAATTGGGTTTGGGTTCTCTGGAAGAGCGGCCAGTGCTCTTAGCTGCTGGGGCATCTCTCCAGGCCTTGTTTCTATTTTTTTACTTTTACCTCATGCATCAAAACTTCTCAACTCCTGCTCTGCAACACCCTTATAAATGGGAGATCATTGGCGCACCGGCCTCTCCTGCAGTCAGTCCCACTGACATATGATTCCTTCCTCTGAGTGCTTTTCTCAAACTGCTCCATCCTCCATTTGCTCTTGCCTTCTCTGGAGCACCATTGTCTAATGACAGGGGCTAGAAAAAGGCATAGACCTAGTAGATGGGGGACAGAGCTCAACGTGGTAGAAAAGGTATATGGGTTTCAAGGATGCTTAACCTGAGAGGAGCTGGATTCAGGCAGGTAAGGGGTCAGCCGGGCTGGTGAAAGCACATATATCTAGCAGGTGGATAGATCACAACACAGGGGAGGTGGGGCCAGGGTGAAAGATTTCAGTCTGGGGTCGGGGGACAAAAACAAGAGACATGAAGGTGATGGCAACTTACATTTCAGCCAGCAAACTAGGACTTCAGAAAAATAGAGGCCCTGGCTGGTTGCTGTGGAAGATGCTGATGGGGCTGGGGCTCATTTAGACCTCTTGCTTGGGGGCAGGTTTTGGAGTGGGGAAGAGGCTCCTGGGAAGAGCATGCCAGCATGAGAAGCCAGGCTGGTTGGATCACCTCTTCTAACCTTTCCTATTAAGCTGTAAACGATCTCTTAATCATCTCCTGGATCTTAGCTTCCAAATAATGCCTTTTACACAGCGACTCTGCCCGTCTCCCATTCCAGACCGTAACTGCTGTCAGGGCAGGCTCTGCGGGTGCATATCTGATGACAATGATGGCATTCCTGAGAGCAGCAAACACCTGCCAAGCACAGTCACCTCGAGCCTCACACTGAACCCAAGCTCTGCCTTGTCCTGTTGTAAGAAACTGAGGCTCTCAAAATGTAAAACCTGGAGCAGAAGGACCCATGGCCAATATCCACTGTCACTCTGATGTGTATGCAAAGCCCATTTATTTAGTTCTGATGTCTTGAGAAAGAATCTCTTGTAGCCCAGGCTGGCCTTGTGCTCCCAACCTTCCTGCCTCTATTTTCCAAGTGCTAGGACTGAAGACACACATTACCTCTGCACTGCTACAAAGTGTCCCCTCCCCCACCTTTACCCTGTGCTTTTGCTGTGAAACAAAATCATTTCAGACCCTGGAAACTTATATTAATGGCCTTGACTGAGAGAGAGAAGGTGCATTACCAGCATCTCCTCACCATGGCTGCTGGCATCACCGAATCGTGGTCCCCCCCCCCCCCCTGTAGCTAGATGAACTGATCACCTGAGTTGTTAGGAGGCAGTAGATTCAGGCAGAAAGGCGGTGGAGGGCAGTGGAGGAGTTAGGGGCACGGGTGAGGTTCCTTTTCTTCCTTCTGCCTCTGTGGAGGAGCCTCCTGAGAGCAGATGGAAATGTGTGCAGAGAGTGCTTTTCAGACTGCCCCAGAAAGCATTCTGCCTGGCAACAAAGAGCCTTTCAGAACTCAGCTCCTAGAGGAGGCAGGCGCTTGCAAGCTGAGAACGGAGAGGGGCTGGAATGGTTACTGCATCTGGTTGCACAAAAGAGGCAAGCCTCAGAGGATTGGGTTTCAGCTCTGGGTACAGCTGGAGGGGCTGCGGGGGCTGTGCTGGGGGTGGGGTGGGGGGTTAGGGCTGATGTTGATGAGGAGGTCTTTAGGCAAATGTAACAGTGTGCATCTGTGATAGCAAATTTGTGTTTTAACATGATGGCATAAGCTTGTGGGTGTGGAGGACATGCTCAACTAGTCCCCTGGGGGAGGTATGTGCTTAAATTAAGAATAGTTTAAGATTGAAAAAGCAATACGTGCTGGCTATAAATGTTCAGATATTTTAGAGGCATAGAAATTG
>NC_137972.1:33369132-33389132 GCF_963924665.1 Micromys minutus
TAGCCCCTGGTGAGTTGACCTCAATGTTTTTCAGTCTGTGGTAAGAAGGCACATCATGACAGGACCTCTTGGCAGAGACTAGTCACCCCCACACCCAGGAAGCAGAGGAGAGACAGAGGAAGGTTCCAGTCCCATGGTCCCATTCATATATGTCTGAAATGACTTGAGGACCTCCTGAAGGTCCCAGCACTTCCTGGTAGTGCCACCTTGGGACCAAAGCATACACACATGGCTCTTGGGAGATGGTTAAGATCCAATGAGAGCAGGTGAGCTATTGCAGAAGGCCCTTGCTGCAGCATGGCATCCAGACTGCTTGGCTGAAAACCAACAGAAATGCCTTACCTGTCTATTCTGCAGGCTGGAAGTCTAGAAGCGGGCACCTGCAGGCGTTCTTGCTGACAGCTCTGGGAGAGACTCTTTCCTTGCCTCTTCCAGCTTTGGGTGCATGCCAGCAGTCCTTACAGTTGTTGGTTTGCAGCTTCCTCCTTCTAGTTCAGGGCCATCTTCACCCTGTGACTTCATGCTATCTTTCTTCTGTGGTACCCAAGGTTATCCGCCATATTGGGACAGGATCTGCCCTGGTGGCCTTATTTTATTTTGGTCACCTCTGTAAGACATTATAATTAATGGTCACATTTAGAGAGCTTGGGAATTAGAACTGCTTTCTATCTTTGGGGAGGATGACTCAGTGCACCCTAAAACAATCTTAAACTATGAAGATCCTGGGGCCACTATAGGCACATGAGATCTTGAAAATGGAGAACTTTTTCTGAATAAAAGCAGAGATGGGAATTAGTTGGGTGTGGTGGTCCACACTTGTATCAGGACTTAGGAGGCTGAGTCAGGAGGATTTTGAGATTGAGACCTACTTGGGCTTTATAGTAGGACCACCTCAATAAACTAATCTAATCTAGTCTAATCTAATCTAATCTAATCTAATCTAATCTAATCTAAACCAAACCAAACCAGACCAGACCAGACCAAACCAGACCAAATGAGAGGAGAGGGAGGAGGAGGGAAAAGGAGAAGGAAGAAGAGAAGGAAGAGGAGGAAGTAGCATGCCTCATGTGTACCATCCTTGACTCTGGAATGCAGGAGTCTCATAAAAAGAGTGGAGAGAGGCCAGAGGAGTTAGGGCGTCTTCTATAAGCCAGAAGCTTTCTAGGAATTGGAGACCCTCAGTCTAACTTCAAGTAACTGGATTCTGCCCCAACCATAATCTACACAGAAGATGATTTCTCTAAAATCTTCCAATAAGAATTTAGGCAGCTGACACCTTGATTTCAGCCTTGTATGACCCTTACTGAAAACTCAAATCTATCCATCTGGACAAATGGCCTATGGAGCTGAGACAATGAATTTGGATTCTATTAAGTTGCAAGTCTGTGCAATTTCATTCATGCAGGAACAGAAAATGAATGTAGTTACTTTCCTCTTTAGTTGGCCTTTCCATCCCTTAAGCCAAGGAAATGATCAACATTAGGAACTTCTTAGGTCCTCATGTCTACTGTCCCAAATCTTTGAATAATGTCACTCACCCCAATACAGCTGACATGTCCTGCTATAGAAGCCATTAGACAGTTGCTTGGGGCGTTGAGAAAAGCCCTTTCACCCTACAAAGGGGATGCTGGCAAGTGCCTCTTGATGCCCTGTTCTGTCTGATGCACCTCAGGACCTGCAGAGGGTAGGGAGAAGTCCGTGGTGCTTTGTCAGACAGGGACATTTCTCTGGGAGCTGTATGGGCCAAGGACAGTCACAGAGTAGGCTGGACCCAGCAAGGCTCTGAAGAACTGGCTGGGTTTTGGGAAGTTTGCTGGCTTTGTGTTTCTGGTGTGATTGCAGGGTAGGTCTTTTTGCCCACCTCTTCTGACTCCATTCACTTTGTAACATTTGTCCATTCTAAGTGGGTCAAATATGACATTCATATACCCCACGGTGTCTGGGCCTGTCCTGACATCCTTGATTTGGGTCCTTCATGGTGATGAGGGTCTATGGTATGGTTGCCAGCTTACCTCATCCTTAGTTCTCATTCACCCTTGTCTTTCTCTGGGTGGGAACCCAGAAACCTGTGCTTTGAAGACAGAGTTCTGCTTTTAAAGGTTCGCTGGTTGGTGCCATTTGTACGTGGGTATCCCTTCCTCTGTCTTCCCCTATGGGCTGACCATGTGTCTTCTTCAACATAACCCTCTCCTGAGATTATTAAAGCCAATAGAGGGAGCCTCACTGCCATTCTTCTCCCTACTCCCCTCTCTCTGACCTCAAATTCACTCTGTATCTAGGAACAACCTTAATCCTCCTGCTTCCACCTTACAAATTCTGGGATTATAGGCATATACCACCACACTTGATTTCTGAGGTGCTAGGGAACCAATTTGTGCTTCATGGATGCTAGGCAAGAACTCTACCAACTATACACCCCCAGCAGTCTCTCACATGTCTTGAAGCATTATTCTCTTTGTCTTTCTGACACATCAAACAGCTCTTTGCTGTGCCATAAAATGGGACAGACATTCAGAAATGTTGGCCTAGCAGCAGCCCTCACCACTGAGCAGTATGGCTTGTAGAGAGAACTGAAGTATTTATTGGCCTTGTGTCCCTGGGCATACTAATCACTTGCTAGTTGTGTGTTCCTGGGCTCTTCACTTCACTTGTGTGTATTTCTAACCTTGTTTTACCAGGACACGGTGGCACTGGGTAGTGTGCTGTGACCTGCAGAGCTCTACAGGGGTGGTGTTAACTGCCCTTCTCTCATTGGACATCTTCCCTGGCCTATGAGACACACAGCAGGGTTAATAGACCCATTGTACAGGTGGGAAAATGTACAGGAACTCAATGTCCAGCTTCTTCTTTGTAGACTGGTTTTAGTTGTTTTATGCTGTCACTTCAGCCACCAGAATCCTATGGTGCCAACCTTAGGTGGCATCTTTAACAACAGCATCAATAACGATCAGGGAGCCTTTTAATGCCTTTGGTTGTTCTCACTTCCCAGATGTTGAACTGTTAGACTTCACTAGGATGAGTAACTTCCCCTAGGCCACTTTTCTAGGATTCAAACTCAGGTAGGTCTGACGCCGGAGTGTTGACTAGACTACTCACCTCTGTGCTACTTGCTTTCATAGTTGGGCAGTCCAGCCTTCCTACGAAGGACAGGGCGGAAAAGCGTAGGGAGAGCAGTGGGGAGGTCAGGCAGCCTGGCAGTGCTTGGGCTCCTGCTTCCTTCAAGAGTGTGTCCAGGTAGCTGAGTTACAGGAAGAGGTGACTTCCTCTCTAAGTGAGATAGAAGAACTTAGGTTCAGACTAGTCGGGGACTTGCTCATCCCAGTGAAGTTAGGGAACGAATTTGGGGCTGATGCGAAGGTGTGAAATGTTTGCAGATTTCATTTGAGTTCTGAGATCAGTTTAACTGATTGCAGAAAGTGGATTTTAGGGCCACACGTTAAACCTGGGGCAATGGACTGTTGTTAGTCATTGTTTAGATGAGCAAAAGGCTGTAAGAGTTCCAAGGAAAGCTTAGGAAGAAGAGAAGAGAAAGGTAGAGGCAGGAATGAACAAGGGCCTGACCTGATGGGAGGAAGGCAGAAATGAGCAAGAGTCCTGACAGTGGGGGTGGGCAGTGCTCAGGGGACTGACAGTGCTGCAAAGGAGCTGAAGCTGGTTCAAGCAGCCATTTCAACTGTGGCCTGAGGGTTTGCCAGGCTGTTCCTGTCCCAGCCACAAAGAAGCTAGTCTCCCGGGTCATCTCTGGGTCTATACCAGGAACAAACATCATAGCCCACTTGTTTCTCTTTCTGGGTCTTTGAGGTTAGAAAAGAAGAGACAATATCCTGCTTCTCCCTGAGGTCTATGGTGGAGGAGGCAGCAAAACAGAGAGACATCAAAGGAGCTGGCAGCCAATGGGCTTTTGGCAAGCCTGGCCTGACACTCCAGTGCTGAGCACCTGTGTAGCCATGACTTTCACTCTCCGCTTAAGGCTTGAGCTGTATCAGTAAGAACCATTGGCTGCAGAAATACGATTCAGAAGTCCTGGAAAGAGACACTTTATGGCTTGTGTGATTGACAAGGGAGAGTTCTGATTATGGGCAGTCTGGACCTGATGGTTCACCTGATCTTGTCAAGGGAGGGCTCCCTCCAGGTTTGCAGACCTTGGTTACAGGCAGGCTTCATCCTCGGAGTTCTTGGGATGACTTATAGCTGCTCCAGGCTTGATGGCTGCTAACCTGAATACATGGGAGAGCTCAGGTTAGGAGTTGCTCCAGCGGTCCTGGCACTGGTGTCCATTGAGCCTGCTCTACCGTAGGCCCGTCTCAGAGTAGGGTAGCATTTCTCTTATGGCCAGCATAGGGCCATATGATCTCTTCTGGAGTTTAAAGTAGAGTTAGTTTTCCAGCAACAAAAAGGCTTAAGTATGGAATGGAGGTAAGAAAGGGGACATGGATATTTGTCAAATAGAAACTATGATCTCTCTATCCAAGTTTATAGTCTGTCAGTCCACGAGAGATGCCAACGACACCTATAGTGAGACTCTGACGATGAGATCCTTGAACTAAGCCAATATCGTGGAACCCTTGAGAAAGAATAAGGAAGGTTCCATAATCCACATTTGCGGTCATAACTCTAGTGACTTGAAGCTTTCCTCTAGCAGATGCCACCTTATAAATATACAACCACCTCCTAAGAATACCAAGCGAGGGGCCCAGCCTTTAACACAACTGGTTCTTGGATAGTGTTTCAGATTTAAACTACAATCACATCTTATTGTCCTGTGTCCTTTCATAATAACTTTGTACAACAAACACCGGGTTAAGGGAAATAATCCCTGGAGGGTTATGAAACCTTCAGCTACTGTGTAGGCAGCAGAAGGTCTGGCGTGTGTCCAAACTCTTCAATCACTGACAATGTGACCCGTCCTATAGTGGGACCAGCTGGCCTCTGTTTAACTTACCTGTGTCTCTCTCCAAACGCATAGGGCATCTTAAGAGTCACACCTAGTTTGGGACTTGCTGGCAAAGTGCTGCTTTAGACTGACCAGGACTAGCATCAGAAGAATGTAGGCCTGGCATAGTCTTAATTCCACAAATATTTTCTGAGCACCTCCTGTTCCAGGCGTGGTACTTAGAATGCCAGAATCATGGGCATGAAGCCACATCTCACTATCCAGCCTGGGCTGCCCCACCCATCTATGGCACCTGAGTTTCACAGGTTCCTCTCTGATCATCCAGCTGTGTCTTCCCTCCAGGAGTGCTGTTCCATGTCCCTTTCAGAGGTCAGTTCAATGTGAAACAGAGACTCATTCTGTAAATGTTTATGAGGGACTTTCCGTGGCCTCTGGCCCTGGGCTATGAATTGAGGGTAGACAAAGCAAAGAAAAACTATGACCTCTTTTTCTGTAGTTCCTGTCACCTGATTAGGGAAACAGAACAAAGTGTGTGAAGCCATAATAAACCAAAACAGAAGGTGGACCGTGCCCTCATTAGAGACATAGACCAACCTACTGTGGAGGCCAGAGAGGGGGCTAATTTCTTTTTCTCACTTTAATTAGTAAAATTGATTTTGGTTTGGTTTTTAAGCTTGTGTCTAAATGTTGCAAGAGCATCTGGATAACAGGTCAGCCATTTGCCAGCCTCCTGGATGTCTAGCTAACAGGGTAGGGGATAGTTGAGTGTTCTTGAACACCCCAGGGAATTATGGGTGTTCTTGAGCACCCCAGGGAATTATGGGTGTTCTTGAGCACCCCAGGGAATTATGGGTGTTCTTGAGCACCCCAGGGAATTATGGGTGTTCTTGAGCACCCCAGGGAATTATGAGTGTTCTTGAGCACCCCAGGGAATTATGGGTGTTCTTGAGCACCCCAGGGAATTATGGGTGTTCTTGAGCACCCCAGGGAATTATGGGTGTTTTGTGGGGGTTGAAGAGCTAGCTCAGAGGGTGCCCTTGGCCTGCAGTGCCCATGTGCTCTTATCCCTTCATTCCACTCACTCTGCCTACAGGACTCCTTCCTTATGTCTTGGGCTTACAGAGGAGTCTTGGGACTGCCCTAATGTCCTCTTCTTTCAAGTGGGGTCATGATCACTCTTCCTAAGACAGGTGGGAGGGTCAAGTGAGATGCACAGGGGGCTTCACAGATATCTCGACACTTCCCATCTTGCTGGGGCTTTGGTGGAGTTCTTCTGGAAAAGTAGAAGACGATGGTCTCCTTGGCCTCCACCTCTTTTTGGCAAATTCAGGCCGAGTGGGGCTTCTTTCTCGGTTCCTGGTACTTTCTGCGGCTCTTGTTTCTGGGCCTTTGCTGGCATATTCAATGGCATGGCCAGTGTGATGGCTAACCTCATATGTCCACTTGATGAGATCTTGAATCAATGAGATGCTCCTCTAGGCATTCCTAGGGCGGTTATCTTAATTGGGTTAATTGAGGAGGAAAGACCCAACAACGGTACAATTTCCTAGGCTGGGATCTTGGATTGTATAAAGACAAAGAGTGCTGAACACGCACATGCCACCCCCCCCCATGTGTGTGTCTGTCTCTCTGTCTGTCTGTCTCTCTGGCTGCTTAACTGTGGATATGAAATGACTACCTGTTTCAAGTTCCTGCTGCTATGACATCTCCACCATTGTAGACTGTAACTGTCCACTGTGAGCCAAATAAACCCTTTCTCTCTTAAGTTGCTTTTGTCAGAGTTATTGTACAACAACAACAGAAAAAGTAGCCAAGATACACAGCATGGAGACATATGCTGCAAAATGAAATAATGGATAACCCTGTCCGCAATCTCCCCCACTTCCTATGTCCTTACACATTGCTCCCTCCCTTCCCCCTCTCCCACTTTATCTCCTTTCTACCTCCCTCTTCTTGAAATTCTTACTTCCTTATTTAACCATTTGATAAACACTAGCCTCATTTAAAAATGATCTCAACTGTGGTTCACCTCACACAGCGTAAAGTTATAGCCTAGCTTCTCAACCGCGGGGCATCCAGCTTGCTCCTGGATCCACTACCCATCTCCAGGATCTTTTCATCTTGCAAACTGGGCAGTGGTTTGCATCCTCATGAGCCTCTAATTCCTGCTTCCCTCCTCTGCCAGTCTTCAGCAGCCCTGTTTATGTGGATTTGACTCATGTATGACCCTCACACAGGTGGAATTAGACAGCATTTGTCCTTTTGTGACTAGATTTCTTGAACCAGTATGATGTCCCCAGTGTTCACCCCTGTTTCGGTGTGGGTCAGGACTTCCACTCCTTCCAGGACTGAATAGTGTTTTGCTCTACCGGGTAGGTGACATTTTGTTTATCTATTTGTCCAGAGTGTGAGGTTGGTATCTATTCTGTGAAGGCAAAGAACAGGTTCCAACCGGAAGGATGGTGAGAGGAGGCATGGTGGGGAGGGGTCAGGTAGGAGGAGCCAAGGAGCGAGGGGCAAGAAGCCACAGTGCAGTGTAAAGATACCATGAGTTGGAGGGACTGAGTAAAACTGGTCCGTAGGTGGCCATTTTGTTGTGACCTCCTGCAGAGCCTCTTGCCATGGGCATCACCCCACCTGCCCTTTGCCTTGGCTTTGCAGTGGTATAGGAGCTGTTACATTTTCCTTTCTCCTCACCCTCGCAGAAGTGTTCTTTACACTGAAGCTGACACCTGCTTAAGGAGGTCAGCCTTTTCATCAGCAATGCCTGAGACCATTAGAAGGGAGAAGAGGGAGGTCTGGGGCTCACAGCCAGGCTCCAGCAGAGCTGATTGGTCTTTTCAGCTCAGCACTCTGGAGTTTGCCTGTGAGCCCCGCCCTGCCACCCCTCCAGTTGGCCTTGATAATTCCTAAGCTGCCTCTCACAACATTCTTCCTTTTTTCCTTTTCCCTCTGGCCTTTCTGCTTGTGGAGTCAGAAAGCCACATTAGGCCTATTCTGCATTAGACTCAAACTCTGCAAGGAACCATTCCTGGGGTTCCTCCAGAGTGTTGCCAGTTCTAGTGCTCTGTCTAAGTTCCACGCTCAGCACCCTCTGCCATGTGAGTGGAAAGTCTGAGAATATTATCCTTTTAAGCCTCTGATGTTGTATCTGTAGGTTTTCCACCAAGTGTTAAGAAAGGGTCTTGTCAGGGCCAGAGACCAGTAGGTCTTGAAGTCATGGGACTAACACTGCATAGTTAGCCCAGAGCTTGGTTGGAATGTCGAGAGGGGTGGATGTGAGCTGGAGATACAGGTCTGGAGAACGGAGGGAAGATGTCTGCTGTTGCACTGTAAGCCACCTAAAGAGTTTTTTTCAAGTCCCATGACCAGTAGCTGTGAGTATGACCTTATTTGGATATAGCATCTTTAGAGAGACAGCCAAAAATAATGATCTCATTAGAGTGTGCTCTGCTGTAGTTTCTGAGAGGGAGAAGTTGAGTCAGAGAGACAGACAGGGACAGGTCCATGGGAAAAACTGGAAGTCAGGGATAAGGGCGGCACTACGGAAGTCAGGAAATGCTGATAAGCCCACAGGGATCCAGGAGAAAGGTCTTGAACAGGCTTTTCCTCACATACCTGGGAGGAACCGACCCTGCCTGGGTCATCATCTCAGACATGCAGCTCCCAGAACGAAGGCTATATGTCTCTGGTACTGAGGTCACATGGCCCGTCATGGCTTAGTGGGACAGTACAGGAAGTGAGTATAACACTGGGACATCCAGCCTTCTGGTTGTGTACAGGAAGTGAGTATAACACTGGGACATCCAGCCTTCTGGTTGTGACTCAACACACTTTGGCCACTGTCTCTATATATGCTATGCTGAAATTTGATGGAGGGACTGTTCTGATATTGATTAAGCATATATTCCAATGTTGTTGTTATTGATGATGATGGTTGTAGGAAGCCGTGGGGCACGCGACAGATGGTGTTGATGTTGGTAGTGGTAATGATATAACTCTTTTAGGAAAGTAATGATAATTTTAATAAGATTCTGACAAAAATATTTCTATAACCTTCCAGGTCAGTAATGAGAACCTTAGCCACGTCATATATGTTATTAGAAGGTGTTTCATTTCACACACTCAACAACCTTTCTTCGTTACCCTGTGCGATGTGAGGGTGGCCCTGTCAAGTATTCACTGTGCGTGGTCCCCTTTCTGAGAGGACAGAACTGCAGCTCACATCTGGGTGCTCTGGAATTGCATGATGTGGTGGTGGTCTGTCTAAGGGCTCATACTCCTCAGCCTCATGTCCTGGCCACGATCTCACGGATGGCCTTTAACTCGGAGCAGTCTAATGATATAACAGTTACTGAATCTTTGTCTGGAGGCTGAGGAGAGACATTTCCTTGCTTCTTTTGTGGGAGTGAGGGGATACCTGTTTGTCAGGACCTATCTGGGGGCTTTGTGGAGGCCATCAAGGGCCGGAGATTCTGTTAGAATGGCCCATCATATCCTGCTGCAGGACTTTGGGGTTATAGAAGTAAGAAGTAGGAGCTGGCTGCTCAGGGGTGAGATTAGCATCTTCAGGCTTGTGAGATGTCTCCTGCTGAGGAGCAGAACAAAGCCTGGTCCCATGATAGCAGCTTGAGTCCGGAGGCCTTCATGGTGCCCCTTGGAGCTGCAGAACCTCCATTCTTCTCCCGCAAATGAAAGGCTGAGGGAGACAGACACCTGGGTAGGATCGTCCAAGGCCCTGCCTGAGGCTGTGCTGTGTATAACCTGGGCAAGTCCCTCCACCTCCTGAGGCTCAGGCCCACCACCTAAGAAAATGTCATAAGAGCATCTGCTTTGCTGCACAGAGTTTGGAGAAAGGACACAACAGGAGTGTTTTATAATGGTCCTTGTCCATGCTCTGACAACAACAAAAACAGGGACTGTCCATGTGCCTTTGGGGAGAGGGGTCCTCTGGGGAAGCCTGACACCTTCTTCATGAATGAAGACCCAGGATTGGGCTCTTTGGAGTATCCTCCAGAGATGCTCAGCCCTGTGCTCACCTCTGTTGCTTGTGTGTGACATGCTCTCCTGCTCTTCCTGTCCTTTCAGAATTTGTTCTTCATTTCTATCAACAGCTTCTTTGCCCCCAGTGCCTCCTACCCCTTCCTACCTACCCCTTCCTACCATGGCTGCCCTGGCTTTTCTCCTGAATGTCCTTGTAGCACAAAGATCAAGAAAATCCACTGGAGCCAAACAGAAAGATCATCTTATAGAGTCTGAAGCTCATGAGCTCATTGAGTTGCCTGACACTGGGCTTTTGAAGGCTTGGAAGCTTTCCATTTGTCCAAAACTTGGGTTTGAAGATTTGAAGGCCATTGGCTGACGATGGAGACATACGTTCTGTGAAGGCCACTGACTCCTCCCCAGCCTACTATCAGACCTAAATTTCAATGCTTTCTGTCATCAGGTCCTTTCTGTTTGTTATATCTTCTTCAACATCACACTGAGCCAGAATGACTTTAAAATCCAGACCCCACACAGCCACGGTGTACCGTGTCTCAACACAGAGAAACCCCAGTCCAGCTTCTTCTTGCAGCTGAGGCTCAGGAGGGCATGGTGACTTCTCTAAATGGTTGGATGGAACCCAAGTGTCCTGAAGCTCCTCCTCTCCTCACCTTGTTCTGGAGGAAGCGCTGCTTCATGGCAGAGAGCTGCCCACTTGCTAGCAGAGGCATATCCAATTTAGAGTCACCCCAGCAAACATGTGGATGTCAGATGGCCCCTTTGTAGAGTCAGTTCTTGGTTGCTGCCTCCATGTGGGTACCAGGAGTTGGAGCTCAGGTCACCATGCTTGTGTTGTTAGCATCCCTGGCCGAGGTGCCATCTCTCCTCCCTGTGCTGAGTCTGAGGGAAGTGTAAGGCTCGTGAGTTTGGAGCTTAGAGGGAGTTCTGCTCATGTTTTGTGCAGGGTGGCTCAGCAGAAACATAGACTCAGCAGTTAGAACTGTAAACACACCTCCCTGTTGGCAGAATAAGTAATGGCACGTGGCACCTCCTTGTGTCCTCCCTATCTAGCCTACTTCCTGTCACTCACCATCAGTTCCCATCTATCTTTCAAGCACAGTTTCCTGGGGCTGGAGAGGTGACTCAGTGGTCAAGAGCACTGGTTGCTTTTATAGAGGACCCAGGTTTGATTCCCAGCACCCACATGGTGGCTTACAGCTGTCTACAATGGTAGTTCCAAGGGATTTTACACCTGTTCTGTCTTCTCCAAGTTCTGCATATTAGTATTACATACATACATACATACATACATACATACATACGTACATACATACAGGCAAAACACTCATGCATACAATAAAATAAGTCTTACAAACAAACAAATAAAAAAAAAAAAACCCACCAGTTTTCTGCAGCATGGTCTATCACATCTGCCTCCAACTTTGGTCATAAGCAGATGTGATATTATTATATGTCCTTCCCTCTAGACTGCAGATTCCCCGAGGGCAGGAGTTGTGTCTTATGTGGGATTGCTAGAATAGTTGTCAGTGCCTGCCTTAGGATACCTTCAGACTGGACAGTGCCCAGTGTACAGTGTACCTGGATGGCCGCTGCATTCGTCACCTCAGCACTGAAGTCAGTGAGTTACCTGAGCCACTCAGTCCTTTCTCTCGGAGCAGGCTCTGCATTCGAAGCTTTGCTCCAGTGCAGGCTAATGCTGCTCTTCTGTGCATCTCCATCACTGAGCTAAGAGGTGCTGTGTGGGCTAGGTGTGAAGCGAATTTGTGACATATCATAGCTTCCGTTCACACCAGGCATTCGGGAGGTCATCCCATCCCGAGCCTTTGGGCTCGCCGCTGCTACAACTTATTTAATTTCATCCTCCAAGGCATTCATTCAAAGATGCGTACAATTATTGTCCTCAGTTTCTAGCTGGACATGGAACTGACAGAGAGGGATAGATTTGCCTGGGCTTCTCTAATAGGAGCCCTGGATGGAAGTCTGGCTGTGACCGCACAGGGTGCACCAGGTGGGAAGGGCCATCTGAGGCTGGAATCTTGTCACCTTGCTGTGGAACTGTGAACATGCATTCTTTTTTTCTGCCTCATCCACAGCCTCCGTGAGAGTTGGTGCCTGCTCTGAACCATGGAAACACAGCAGAATAGAAATATGCATGTGTCTCACCAGTTAGGAATCCCCTAGCATGAATGAATGGAAGACTACAAGTCAGTAGTCACCCTCCTTCCCTTCCTCCAGTCTGTAGGCAGGTGGGCAGGGATAACCGGTCACGTCACAGGCTACTTGGTATAAGAAGCACTTCTTACGGTTGGTGCCTTGTAGCAGGTATGTGGAAACAAAGAAACGGCTGAAGGCCCAGAACTATCTCTGATGGCTTCGTGTGACACCGTAATAGTGACTTGGTGCCTGTTATATCCAGCAATTCCTCTTGTGCCACCTCCAGACCTTGGAAAGCTATTGGAGGAATAGTCAGAAGCTTGGCCGGCCTGAACAAGGCGTTCATTTGAAAATCAGCTCGGAGCAGTGTGCCTCCGGGGTCATGGGCTCACACTGGCTCGGGTTCTGTGTGGGCTCTGGGTTCTCCAGCAGGGTTCCTCCCATCAAAGCCTGAGAACCTGGGTTGGGGTGAGTGGCTGCTGCCTAGCCACTCCTCTTTACTCAGAGCATCTGAATGATAGTTGTTGATTTTGGGGTACAGGCAACAATGGGGCTTTGAGGTGAGATGACTGAGCAAAGCATTGGAGAGGTCTTGTCCCAGTTCTCACTGGTTCTCTGAGGTGGGAGGCGTGCGTTTTGGTGTCCACTTCTGACTTTCTGTTGCAACCTCAGAGAGGCCTTTTCCCCCCTCTGGGCTTCTGTTTAGTTCTCTGCAAAGGGGAAAGACTGTCTCTGACTGCCTAGGCCTAGATGTTTGTGAAGAAAGCACACAGTGCGTTGGAAAGGGCTGTGCCCATGCTCTAAGGGCCATGGTTTGTCATTAGGAGATTCTTGGTCATCCCTGGAGACATTTTGCTTGTGCTGTGTCATCTGAGCATGCCTGGGGGTGGTGTGAAGGGAGGAGGAGCAAGGAGGTGGGAAGTGGGGGGAGGTGCAGCCAGGCAGGAAGATGGCTGAGCTGTGCTCCTATTGGTAAGTGGAGGGAGGTTTGCAGCTGTCTGCTTCTCTTTCCCTGAGCTACATCCTTCATGTCTGAGGGTGTTCCTCAAAATCAGCACTTTCCAAGGACACGGACAACCCAAAGATATAGACTTGGCAGAGGATACGGGTCCAACTTTCCACTCCTTCTGGGTTGGTCTTGGCTGGCTGCCTGCTGCATCACCTGATTCTCCCTGTCACCCTCACTCCATCTAGGACACAATTCCCATGATGCCCAAGTCAAATCTAGCTAGAGAAGGCCCATTGTTTGGAGAACAGCAGAGGGTGGGTTTGTTTGTATTGCAGGGTGTCTGGCAGCTGTCCTGGAGACAGTGGGGGGCGGGGTGGGGTGGGGGTGGGGGTGGGGGAGGGATCCAGACCTTGGAACTAAGGAGCAAGGATGTGAGATGGATGTTGGAGAACCCATTCAGCAAACATTACTGAGCACTGTGGATTATAGGAGAAAGACGTGGTGCTCATGACAGGCTAGTGGGGAGGGACAGGTGACTGCCACAGTCATCATAGAAGGCTGTAGGTTTAACTCTGAGGACAGAGACTGACACTGTCACAGATAAGGGAGGTACCACAGGGTGAGGGTTTCACACAGTGGCAAGAAGACTCACTCTTTGATTTGTGTATTTAACAAGCATTTGTGGATTGTTGGGGGGGAGGTTGTAATAGGTAAAATTGTGTCTTTTCTTATGATGTTTTCTCCCTAATCGGACTTTCTTCTTGTTAATCAGATACTCACAAATACATCAAGTATAATTTAAAATCAGAGACAAGGCTTCGAAGGGGTGGCATCCTGTTCTGGGAGCGCATTTAAAAAGGCATCTGACCCACACTGAGATTTTGGAGAATAACAAATGGGCATCTGAAAAGACAAGTAGGAACCAGCTTAGTGGTTACATGTCTGTTAACTCAAGAAGTAGAGGCAAGAGGGTTGTGAGTTCAAGGCTAGCCAGAGCTTCATAGTGATTTTTCAGGTCAGCCAGGGCTACCTAATGAGACACCTTCTCAAAACACAGAAGAGAAGAGGGAAGAAGGAAGGAGAAGAGGGGAGGCATCAGTAGCCTTGAAAAATGCATTTACTTCCTAGGGAAAGAGAGATGGAGGGGCAGCCTGACGGTGGAGATGAGGTGGGTGGCAGTCGAAGGTGCAGGACTTATTAGCGCTAGTGCTGGGACAGAACACCTGATAAAAGCAATGTAAGGGACGAGGGATTTATTTTGGCTTCAGTTTCCTGGTGAGGAAGATTTGTCAGTGAGCAGTGAGGGAGAACATTAGGGAACACGAGGCAGGCAGTTACATCATTGTAAGGACAATCCAGGAGGCAGAGAGACTTCTAGCAGAACCACAGCAAAGTCATAACCTGTAGGCCCATCTTGTAGCAATCCACGTCTCCCAACTAGACCCAACTCCTCAAGGGTTCCTCAACCTCCCATGACAGTGCCATCAGATGGAAGCCAAGTGTTCAAATATGTGAGCTTGTGGGGACATTTCATGTTCTATCCATGAAATAAAGAATTTAGTAACAGGCAAGTACACATAGGGGTTTAATGGCTCTCTTAAAGATTTGGGCCTTTGTCTTAAGTGCCAGGGTAAGAGGGTTGGAGAGATGGATAAATGGGTAAAAAGTACCTGTCTCCAAGGCTGATGACTTCAGTTGCATCTCCTGGACCCACTTGGTGGAAGGAGAAGCCTACAAGTTCTCCTTTGTCTTCACATGTGAACTATGGCATGGCCCTCCAAACCAACCAACCAACCAACCAACCAACCAACCAACCAACCAACCAACCAAATAAATGAATAAATGTGATAAACAACTAAAAAGGGAAGAGCTAAATATAGATAGGTTTATGGAAGAGAAGCAATATGATGAGGACTCTGGGAATGGTAATGCCTAAGAGGCAAATAGAAGACAGAAGGGAGTCAGAAAGGGCACAGGCTGAATAGACTGAAAAGATAAAGTGACTCACTGGGTGGCCTTAGTAGCTCACAGGGTTCTTGAGGGGGGAGGATGTGAGGAGCAGAGTTGTAGGTTAGAGAAGGGCTCATTCACCCTTGCTTCCATGGAGCTGGCCAGGCCTCTACAGCTGCCTGATCTAATGGCTATCACGGTGGGTGCCCACAGTGGCCTGAAAGTGTCTTCTATAGTCTCATGCATCACATAGGCTTGTAGAGCTGCTGGGAGATGTTGGAGCATCCGATATGGAGTTTGATGGGAAGTCTTCAGGCCATTGGGGAAATGTTCATGAATAGCAGATCAGGAGTAGGACCCTTCTGTCCTTGCGTTTGCTTCTTGATTACAATATGTTGAACAGATTTCCATTAGTACCCCCATGCTCCTATCATGATGTCTTGCCACCTCTAAAGTCCTGAAGCAACAGAGCCAATCACCATGCACTGAAACTGTGAGCCTAAATAACCTTACCTTCTTTAAGTTGAGTCTGGTATTTTATTACAGTAATGGAAAACTGACAATAGTGGTTTACCCAGCACCGATATCTTCTCAAAGTCGGATGGTATGACTTTCTCTTCCCAGAAGGAGACCCCTCTGTCCCTCTCAACATAGCACTAGGACAGCTAGAGGACTCGGGGAATCAGAATCTCCCCATTCAAAGGCTTGGGCTTCCATCTTATGAATACCAGCTTGTCTGTGAACTTCCAGTGGGAAACCACAGATGTCGTTGGCTCAAAAACCAGTGGGTTTGTGAAACTTACCTCGCCTGGAGGCCAGGTCAACAGACACAGAGGCAGGGAAAGGAAGAGTTTCTGTAACACTGCCACATGTAAAGCACCTGTCTAGCACCTAGAATAGTAGGTATGCATTCAGTGGGAACTGTGGCTGTGCGAATTTCTATTACATCAAATGGGGCTGGACCTTGCCTCTGTTTTCCTGACCACAGAAACAAGCTTTTCTGTGTGTAGGTGTGAGGGTCAAATAGTGTGACAGTCTGGTGTTGGGAAGTTGGGGGTCCAAGCTTAGCTCCAATAGCAGTTGCTGGGTAACCAGTTGTCCCTAATGTATGTGGTGGATTACAGTGTCTAAATGCACAAGGTCCTATAAAAGGCCTGCCAGGCTTCTAACCCTGCTGTTATTTACTAGCTTTTTGACCTGTAATGGAAAAACAGAAATACTTGTAGTTTCTGGGAAAGTTGAAGACATCACTTGGAAGATATGATGGGGCATTGTGAAGTGCCTTCAATATGGGTATAGGCATCATTGGAAACATAACTGTCAACCCCAACTTCCTCATATGCAAAGTTGTGAGCTGAGTCTATCCTGCTGGTGATAGTGACCAAGATTTCCATAGTGAGAGTCATTGTCTCCAACTGATGTTTCTCACTGGTGCCATCCTAGGGTCTTTGACTCACCAGGTCCTCACTGCATAGGCCTCTGTTAAACCACCTGTGGTATGCAGGGGCACCAAGGGGAGATTATTGCATTGGTCAGGTCAGGCTGATGGCCAGGATCATGACATCCGGAAGGTCTTTAGGGTCTACATTCCTGTTCCTATGGGCCCACCTGACCTCCTAACTCTGCTCTGATAATGGCAACCATCCAGCTGGGCCTGGCAGCTGAGTGGCCTAAATTTAGCCCTCTGGCTTCAGTGGTGAGCCACAGGAAAAGACCAAGGGGAAAACCAACGGGCTCTACATTTTCAAAATACCTACAGTCCAGACCATAAGCGCAGCAGATGTTAGGCCAGCAAAGGGGCCTACGCCCTTTGCTTGTTTTTGAGGGATGCCTGGCAAACAATCTTATTTCCTTCTCCTTCATCTTCCCTGGTTGAATTGCCCTGGAGAATGGCCAGTCGGAAGTGGTCTGTCCCCTGGGAGTGGGTGCTGGGTGGTTGGAGCACCCCTGTGGCCACTGTTTGGTTTGGCTAGGTCTGCCCTGGGTTTGGCTCACACAGCTGGGCCCCTGTCTTGAGAGCTCTGGCAAGCTTGTCTCAGCAGGGTGTCTGCTTTAGGGAGCCTGGTCAGAAGGAGTCTTGGGGCAAATGATGCCCATAGAGCTGTCTTTGTTACTGAATCCTTGAGCAGCTTTACCTATGTAGATGCACTTAATCTTCACCACCCAAGGAGAGGGAAAAACCTCCATCTTCCTTTTATAAATGAGGGAAATGAAGCCTAGGCAAGAGGGACCACAATTTCAAAATCACACAGTGGCTCATAACATAAGCATCTGGGGCTGAAACTCAGCCTGCCTGTGAAGCCTGTCCACTCACTGCTGCAGGGTCTGCCTGTCACAATAGAGTTTGGACATCTTTGCACAAGTCATCCAGAGCCTCAGCATACTAGGAGCTAGAAATTTGACTGACGCCTTTTTTTTTTTTTTGCATCATCTTATCATATTTAATGGATTACACATTCATTGTGGAGATAAATATCAGTTTGATTACTGTGCATGTTTGATGTGTATGTGTGAGTGCAGGTGTGAGTGTGTTACAGCATGCACATGGAGGAGAGTGCAGGTGTGAGTGTGTTACAACATGCACATGGAGGAGAATGCAGGTGTGAGTGTGTTACAGCATACACATGGAGGTGAGTGCAGGTTTGAGTGTGTTACAGCATGCACATGGAGGTTGGACTTTTCAGGAGTCTGTTCTCTCTGCCAACCCCGAATTTCTCCCATGGTTTGTGCCGTGCTGTACAGTGCAGGTCAGCTAGCCCGAGAGCATCAGGGATGTGCTCCTGTCTTCCTTCCCCCTTCACTGCGTGAGTGCTGTGATTCCAGATGTGTGACACTGTTCCTTCCAGGTTCTAGGAATCAAGCTCTGATCATTCGTCTTGTGTGGAAAGACTATATCATATCATATCATATTATATCATATATCATATATCATATATCATATATCATATATCATATATCATATATCATATATCATATATCATATATCATATACCATATATCACATATCACATATCACATATCACATATCACATATCACATATCACATATCATATATCATATATCATATATCATATATCATATATCATATATCATATCCTATCATCTCATATCTGCTGTCTGTCTATCTATCTTCTATATATCTATCATATCATCTATCTATTATCAATAAGTCTATCTTGTTTGTCTAGCTATTATCTATCATAAATCTATCATCAATTTATCTATCATCTCTGTGTCTTTCATCAAACTATCATCTCTATCTAATCATCTATCAATCATCTCATCTTACCTGTGTATGTGTCTATCATCCATCTATAATCTATTTAATGTATGTATATGTGTGTATATGTATATAGATACATATACAGTTAAAATGTATTCATTATATTTGTCATTTCAGTCCTTATAAGTGTTTTATGTCTTAGTAGCATGGAATGTGTGCCCAAGATTATACAACTATCACTATTATCATCCCTGCCCAGAAGTTTTTTCATCTCTCCAAACAGAAGCCCTGTCTCCATTAAGCATACTGATTTCCCTTTGTCTTCTCCTCCCAGCATTGGCAACCATGTTGTATTTTTTTCTGTCTGTGAACTTGAACACTTTAAGGACTTCATCTGAGTGTCCTTTTGTGCTGGATGATTTCTCTTAGGGGTTATTTACATGCTCTCTAGTGTTAGAATCTCCTTCCTTGATGCATCTGATGTCTGGGTAGACTCAGGGCTGCCACTGGACAAAGCACTGAGGATAAAGAAGTGAACAACACAGACTCTGGGTCATGTGGTTCTTCTCAGCGAGTGATAGAGGAGCAAATTTACCTTCTCTCTGGTGATATTGACATTTATTGATTGATTAAGATGGATTCTACCAGGTTTCTGAATCATAAAGTTAGCTAGCCAGGATTCTGTTCTTGTTCATTAATTCCTATTTCATAAGCATTTTTTTTTTTGGGTGGGAACGCCTTGAGAACATTCTCTTCTGGGTCAAATTTTCACTCTCTATTTTGGTGGTGTATTCAGCTATAATTTTGTGATTCTATCATACTTCGGTGGTTTTTGGTGTATGTTTGTGTGCATGAATATGCATGATCACTGTGAGTGGGCATGCATGTCCCATGACATGTGTGTATATGTCAGAGGATAGCTTCAGCTGTTGGTGCTTGCTTGAGGCAGAGTATCTCTTTTGTTGTTTGCTGCTGTGGGTTGCCAGGCTGCTCTGGTCAGCCACAGGCTTCTGGTCATTCTCTCGTCTCTCTCTCCCAGCTTGCTGTCGGGGTGCTGGGATTACAGATGCGTGTTCCCACTGTCAGCTATCTTAATGTGGATTCCAGGGACTCAAAGTCAGGTTCCTACACTTGTAAAGCATGCGCTTTACCTACTGAACCATTTGGCCCTCTTCTACATTTTTAAGTAGGAATTTCTAGCCAGTGTGGTTTTAATGTGAAGTAACCTAGTATTTTCTATACATCAGACACCACAGTCTCTGTTCACTCTTGGCTCACACCACTGTTTCACAGAGGAAATAGGTTCTTTATTGTTGCAAGGTTATGATACATATAAGGTCAGAACCACAAACACTATGAATCATGAATCAAGAATGGCTTCTCAGAGTGGTTCTGGCTCAGGTCTCTCTGTCAGCTTGTGTTTTCGACCTGGCTGGGCTGCAATCAGCCAAGAGTGGCTGGGACTAGATAGTTTGGGTTAATCTGTTGTCAGAGGGTATTCAGCATTAACTACCTGGGTAGAAACCCAGACTTTAGCCAGGCTTTGGTGGTGCATACCTTTAATCCCATCACTTGGGAGGCAGAGGCAGGTGGATGTCAGAGTCCCAGGCCATCCTGGTCTACAGATGAGTTCCAGGACAGCCAGAGGCACACTCAGAGGAATCCTGTCTTAAAAAACCCAAAAAGAAGAAAAAAGAAAATAAAAAGCAAGCAAGCAAGCAGAAAAAGACCCAGACCTTGCCTACCGATGAGACTCAATGGTAGAACAGTCTGCCATCCTAGGCTTTACCTCCTCGGCTAACATGTGGGAACGCTCCGAAAACTTT
>NC_137972.1:33391632-33426632 GCF_963924665.1 Micromys minutus
TTAAGACTTTGGCAAATTCAAGTGTATCCTTATGGACAGTCCTTGGCCAAGCCACCCAGCAAACCTCTTACTCATGATAACCATTCCAATGCAAAACCAGCTGGGAAGGAAACTATTACTAAGGAGGAGGGACTAGCCAGCATGATCATAATAGGCAGATGGAGTTCACCTGAGGCTAAAAGAAACAAGCAAAAAAGGTTCTAACCTCAAAAGTGGGCATGCCGAAAATCCTGAAAGAGCCAAAGGAAAGAATCACAGCTATTAAAAAGTTAAACAATGAAATAGAGAAGAAGTAAAGAAACAAGAATGCAGGATGTAAAAAGTCTCAATTAGAAACCAGCAAGTATAGACTGCCATTTTGGATTCATTAATAAAACCTCAATATCGACTTAATCTGACATAATTAAAGGCAAAAATGAGTGAATTGGAAGTCAGTTCTGAGGGATGCAACCCAGAGGGACAACATAAAAGAATAAAAGAACAATTAAGAGACATGTGGACAAAGAGAATCTGCAAGGCTCAAAGTTCTTCAGTGGGGGAACAGGAATGCATAAGAAACAATATTTGATAAGATACCAAAGACACATTTTCTCATAATTGAGAAAAAGTCCTAGAATTGAAAAATAACCATGCCTGATATGTGAAAATAAATCCCCATAGGCAGAGGTGTGATAGTGTGTGCCTTCAGTCCTTATGCTGGGAAGTCAGAGGCATTGGCTCTGTGTGAGTCCCAGGCCAGCCTAGTCTACACAGTGAGACCCTATTTAAAAACATGTCCTAGTGGCACTTCAGAACCTCAAAAGTACATTCCTAGCAGGTGCCTAGAGAGGCTAGACAGATTTTCTCCCGAGAAAGACAGCTAGACTGTCAGCAAGACCAACTGCCAAAGGTCTCAGAGGAGAACCTTGGAAGTTCGTGCGTCAGCCAGTGAGTCTGTGCTCGGTGCTGCCATCACGCAGCGGAAGCAATGCAGTGAAAGCTTTTTTGTTATACAAAAGGAAGAAAGTTCAATATGCACTGACACTCCCTGAGAGAAAGTCTACAGGGCAGCTGGGGTTGGCTATGGTTTGAGTGTGACCTCATGGGTCATGAATAGAAAGCTTGGTCCTCAGTGTTGGGATGTAGGGGCCCTTTAAGAGGCAAGACCTAGTAGAGGGAGCCACCCTCAAAGAGGAAAAATTAGTTTTTCCAGGACCAGAGTTGGTGTCTAGAGAGCAAGCTGGGCCTGAATCTCTCCTTCTTCCTAGCTCAGGCCATTTCTTCCTTTTGCACAGAGCCATCAACCACTCTGAGGTGCGGCCCAGGCTTTTGCACTGGTGACTGAACACAGGAGGCTCCTCTTAGTAATTGTTGGCCTCGAGCTTTGTGAAAACAACAGAGAAAGGACTTATAATAAAATGCCCAGACAGATACCGACTATTAAGTCTAAAAAGATGGAATTAAAATGAAGCTAACCTAGGGCTGGTGATGTGGCTCAGTTGTAAGCAGTAGCTTAGCAGGCAAGAAGCTCTGAGTTCTTTCCCCAGCATAAACCCTTGTCTATAGTCCCAGCAGGAGGATTGGAAGTCTAAGGCTATCCTCAGTGACATAGTGAGTTCAGGGGCAGCCTGGGTTATATGAGACCTTGCTTCAAAAACAAAACAAAGTAAAACAAAGACCAAACCAAACCCAATCAGTCTATCAATCAGTCAATCAATCATCAAACCTTGAGTCTAGATACTGGTGAAATAAAATTACAGGACAGTTGACTCTTAAAAAAAAGAATGAAAAAAGTGAAACTTTATGTATAAAAAACCAAACGAAACAAAAAAAGAAATGCATCCCTTTCATCTGATTGTTGCCCCATAGGAAGGAAGCCTGGCCAGATCTCTGGGTTTTTCAAGTTTTTCCAGGGAAGTCAGAACTTTTATGTGAAATTTCCTGACTTTTGAGAACTTGCAATAACAATATTTAACACACCGAGCTCTTCAGTACTTTGTAGGTTTAATAAAGGTCCAGTCAATTGTTTGCCCTGAAGAAAGTAAACCTTGGTTTTACCTCAGCTCTCCAGTGTCTGTCCCATGAGCAGGAAACTCCTCAGAGTGTAGGTGGTGCTTATATATGAATGGAAAGAAGACATGTAACTAGATCTGTAGGTAGGCACAGCCCAGGGCCTCTTGGGAGAGGACATGTTTTATGGGAGTGGGGTTGACTGGGGCTGAAGATATTTGAATATTTTCATTTTTTTCATGACCTTTCTCTTTAAGAGCTGTGTTCCACGGGGACCTCAATGAAAGAGCTAGAGAAAGGACTGAAGGAACTGAAAGGGTTTGCAACCTCATGGGAAGAACAACATTATCAACCAACCCCCCCCCCGCCCCCCAGAACTCCCAGGGACTAAAACACCAACTACTGAGCACACATGGAGAGACCCATGGCTCCAGTGTAGCAGAGGATAGCATTTTCTGGCATCAATGGGAGGAGAGGCCTTTGGTCCAGCGAGGGCGAGTTTTCCCAGTGTAGGGGAACGCCAAGGCATTGAGGTGGAGAGGGTGGTTGGGAGAGGGAACACCCTCATGGAGACAAGAGAAGGGGGAGGGTGAATGGGAGTGGGAGGAAAGGAGATAAAAGAAAAGAAAGAGCCGTATTCTAGATAAACCCTGCCTTAGTGTCTAAGGACTGTCTCTGAGGCTGAAGGCAGGTTGGTGAATCTTGAATTGCACAGAATGCAATTTATTGAGTGACTTACTGAAGGAAGTGTGCAGTGTGGCCCAGCATGGCAGCAAGGCCAGTTAGCTCTCTGTAATTTCGATCAGGAAGAAGAATACATGGGATGGAGTGGAGGAGCTCAGGACAAAGGAGACAATGTAAATCGGAAGTTCTACAGCTCCTTATGTTTCAGTCACATTTGTGACAGGAGGAGGCCCAGCTGGAAAGCTTCACACATTAGTCTGACTGGAGTCGGCTGGGAAACTTCGGGAAAATCTAGCTAAGAGCTCTCCTAGCCATTAAGACTCAAGATGGCTGCAGTCACGTCAAATTGAATACGAATACACTGGAAGCTGTTCTAAGTTGTGCAGTTTGCCATCTTTGCTCACTCCCTGGGGTGAAGGGTGGGGAAGGAATGAACACTGTCTGGTGACATAGGTGAGGATGCCAGTGAGAAAGGGGAGGAGGAGATGGCTGGGAACACTTAGGAGATCGTGTAGGCCGATTCCCAAGGCACGGTGTCCTGTGTCCAGCCCTTTAATTGGAAACAGTGCTGTCCACAGTGTGGTGACAGTGTGGTAATTCATAGGAATTTCTCAAAAGCCCAAGCCTCTGGCTCTGGGTTTTTCTAACCAGCAGGGTGGCTGTGCTCAAAACAGGTTCAGTTTCTTTGACATCACACCAGATGTGGGTAGGTTCAGGGAATCAGGAGGGTGAGTAAGAGCCTCAGGTTGTAGCTCTGCTCTTGCTATAGGCTCCCCCAGGGGCAGGATTTGCCTCTCGGGACCTGCCTCTCAGGAAAGCTAGATTCCAAAGTCGGCATGTCAGACCCAGTCTCTGAAACTGTCTTCAAAATAAATGGCTCATGATTCAGTGTAGGCGAAGCTATGCAGTCACATGCACCGTGTACTCATGTCCCACAGTGCCTGTAGCAAGAAAATTTACAGAGTTCTCTCAAGTACCCTTCGGTTCATCTTTATCACATGTATATTTCGATGCAGATAACTTAAATGCTCATGCGTTTGTGTTGTTACACCATTTTATGACCCTGAGCATTTAAAAAAGGTCATTTCTTTGAAGCACAAAAAGCAAACTAAAATGACTTTAGCAATTGATTGGCACCCATCAATCTAATGTCATCCTCGAAAGAGGCAAGATGGATTTGGTAAAGACAGATTCTGTGTTGGTTAATTTCAGTTTTCATCTTGACTTTGCTCTTGTGTGACCATGTGACTTGGGCAAAGCCGATTTTTTGGGGGCGGGTATGATAGCATCTGCCTTCTGGAGGGCTGTGAAGATGAAAATAATAATACCTAGCATATAAAACTTGCTCAGTAAGTGTTACAAATTATTACTGTTTTAGTTACTATTGGACAAACACTTGGGACTGTAAAAGGAGGCTTCCAGGTTGGGGATAAAGCTTAGCCTGTCCAGGGGACCTGAACTAGTAGGTTAGGAAGGGAAGCCACTCTCCTGGGGTCTCAGGGTCAGCACACATTTGTCTCTGATTCTTTCTGCCCATTTTCTGGCCTCCGTTCCTGCACAGGCTCTTTCCTCCTGCTTGCTTGGTTTGTGGCCAGCAGCCCCGGCTTCAGTGCCCATCACAACTGGCAGAAACTCATGTGTTAATGAGGGTGCGGGGTGGAGGTGGGGAAGCAGGCTGTGAATATTCCATCTCTGATTTGACTTGCCACCCACCATCTATCTATTCCAGGCCTAGTGACTGGAGGCCTAGGGACTATAGCATATTGTACCACTATGGCAGGGGGATACCTATAACCTCTCCCTTCCACGCGTGGCTGGTTTCTGTAACAGGACTTATTAAGTGCTTATGATGTGCTAGAGAATCAAACAGGTAAGAAACCCCACCCTCAGGAACCATTTTCCATAGGATACCATCAAGCTGACGTGGGATGGTCAGAATGGTTGAGGGAGGAGCAGGAGAGCTTTCCTCAGAACCTGGCCTCTTCTCCTTCCTCCTGCATCCAGCCCTTCCCTCTGCAGTCACTGGCCCTGCCCTGGGGTCCCCTGTCTCTCAAGAACAGCAAGTCTCTTATCTGTACTCTGCAGTTAGTGGTTTGCTGGTTGTCTCCTGGGCAGTTCCGCCATGTCTGGCAGCATCCTGTCCAGCATCTCCCTCCCGGTTTTCTGCTACCGTGAGCTTCACAGCCGTCCTCACAGGCACCGAGCCTTGGGATGCTTGGCTCCATTTATCCAGCCAGCCAGCTGTCCACTGTGTGAATCTGTTCCGGTCTGCTCACATCTGTCTGCTTTTCACAGTCTTGGCACTGTTCCTCCTGGCTTTAGTTTCGCCTTTCCAACCTATCTTATTAGTCAGCCAGATTAATATTCCTGAAATGCACCCTGGTGTTCTCCTTTTCGTCAGTCTTATCTTCCGGGCAGAATGCACTCTCCTTCTGGCATCTCAGAACTTTACTGATATGGCTCTGCCTTTACTCTCTGGATATCGTTCTATATTTCCCATATCCTTTTAATTAAAAAAATACGATTATGGGTATTTTTGTTTGCACGTATGTCTGTTCACCACTAGTGTGCCTGGTACTCTAGGAAGTGAGAAGTGGTTTATGGCCCTTCCCTGGCCTGGACATTTTAAAAGGCTGTGATCTGCCATGTGGGTGCTGGAGAGTGAATGAGGATCCACTGTGAGAATAGCCAGCGCTTCTAACTATGAGCTAACTCAGCTCAGTTTCCATCTTCTTGATGGCTGTGCTAGAGGATTCAGAATGAGCCGTGACTCCCAGGCTTCTTGCCTTTGGGTGTCTATCCAGAACCACATCCCATTCCTCTTCTTCCATTCTCCTGAGGACTTGGCTCATCTTTCTGATTGGCTCAGCCAGATTGTGGCCCATTTTTGCCTTCTTCCTTTGAGGCCTTCCAGCTCCCTTATCCCGTCTCTACTCCTTACCATTTGTTAACTTCTTTGTCAGTTTCAGAGGGTAACTATCAGGATGGGCTTGGGGTTCAGGGAACACTCTATCCTGACCTTGCCAAGCCACCCCAGGTAAGTACAAAAGCTAGGCAGAACTAGAACCTCCCTGTTCTCAACTGGCTTCAAGCTAACTTCCCAGTGTCTGCTTCAAACAAGTGCCACCCGTGCTCTGTCTGCACCAAACACCTGCACTTGCTTTGGGTCCTTGAAAGTGGGAGGCCCAGCCATCTTTAAGTTCTTCCTACATAGTGTGCAAGTGAAGGGTTGCAAAACTATGGCCAGATGGAGACTCTTTGGAGCCAGCTGTATAACTGGAGGGATAAGTGGACGATGAATGCCATAGTGCGCAGCTTCCCTTGAGAGTCTCTTTGCCCCCTCCTCTTCTCCGTGAAGGTGAAATATAACTTTTCTTTCTTCATGACTGGCTGCTTTAGAACAGTGTTGAGGATTCCAGAACTCCTTCATTTCCCATCTCAGGCCCTGTGTGAGAAATGTGCCGATCTGCAGACACCCCTAAGGCTGGACCACTGATGTGAGCTGAAGCGTGGACTTTACCTGTTACCTTCACAAGGCTGCTCATGTCAGAGCTCAGTATCCTCCAGAGACTGGTTCTCAGACCCACCTCCCCCTGCCATGGATGCTCAAGCCATGCTATATCAAGCCTGGGATAGGATGTACAGACAACATAGGTTCATCTTCTAGTATAGTGTAGATCGTCTCTACATAACATACACTACCCAACACAATACAAGCACTGTGTCAATAGCTGCTGTGTCATGGGGAATGATACTGAAGAAAAAGAAGCGTGCACACATTCAGTATAGACAGGGCCAGCACAGCCTATGTGCATCTTTGGTCTGTAGTTAGCTAAATCCAGGGGCATGGGACCTCTATATACAAAGGGCTGCTGTGAGCATTTCAGAGGTACCTAGAATACCAGACTGAGTCTTTTGTTGAAATATCATCTCTAGTACCTCCCTGCAAGTATCACTTCTCTCTGCTTGGCCAGGTTCTCTTGGGACTAGACTTTAGATTAGCTATCTTGGCTTTTAGGAACCTCTCCAGACCTCATTTGATTAGGCTGTCCTCCACAGGGCCACAGTGACACTCTACTTGCCCCAACCCCAGGCTTCTTTTGCCTGCATGGGAATTGTACTGTCTCCCTAATGCCTGTACCATACTGGACACATGGTAGGCACCTAATACAGACATGTTCAAAGAATGCATGAGGTGTAGGTATTTCAGGAACAGGTGGGTGGTGGGAGAAGCAGGTCCTAAGTGGTATGCATGGGTCAGCATCTGCCACAGAACTGTCTTTGACGGCTGCTGAGCCCCAGTGGCATTCAGTCCCAGGTGCTTCTTGCTTTTTCTTCTGGTATTCTTTGGGGGTCAGCTGGGCAGCTCTGTTGATCTGGGTTGGGCTGGCTTGCATGCTGAGCTCAGTTCTTTTTGCTAAGGTAAGCAGAGCTCCACAGGTTATGCTGAGACAACCTCTAGTGATGGCTTGGTCCAAGGATGAATGGACACATGGCCTCCAGGGGAACCAGATGGTCATAGGCACACCACATTCTATTTAGCAAAGGCTAGCTCCCATTCAATAGCAGGGAGTGAAACTTACATGGCAAAACTTGGGGTACAAAGAGGGATTGAAGGAGTTATTCTTTCTTGGAAGCACCCCTTCACCCAAGGCATTGATCGGAAGGCCTGGGCTGGGGCTCACTACTCCAGGAGCCTTGTGAAATGACAGCTGTCTCCTGAGTGGCATTCACTTTATCGTTTCATGGAGTGGGATCCAGCATCCTCTCAAACTGGGGAAGGGTTACAAACTGTAAAGGGCCATGGCAGGAAGAGCTAGCTAGATTGCTCTCCTGAAGTCCCTGGGCCAACAGTACTGGCAGGGATGTGGGCAGTGGAGAGAGGGTGTGTGGTGAGACCAAAAGCATGTCCACTGGCCTGGCATCCCAGGCTCCCAACAGCTTAGGTTCCCTGGTAACTGGGAGCTCTTTGGGCTCTCATAAAGAATAGGTGTAATGAGTTTCAAAAAGCATCGCACATTGGGTGGTTGTAGATTATCATCACAAATCGTTACCACCTTGGCCATAGTGGCTATTTGACAAGTCTGGTTACAGCAGATACCCTGTCCTTTCTCTAGATGACAAGTCTAGGAACAAACTGGCTTGTGAAGATAATCCTGTGGTCTAAGAAAAGAACAGGGAAGATACCCCGAGGGTTCTTCTGCATAAACCCCGGAGAGGGGCTCTACCTGCATAACTTCTGTGACTGTACCCCATGTTCTTCCAGGCTCATCTAGCCAGTGGATGGAAATGTACTTGCTCATCAGGGGTAGTTTCTCTTTCCAGGGATGCTGGTGAGACAGGCATTACTACCCTTCTGAAAGTTTATGGTCCTTGGTGATTAGCAATGACTTCTCAGCAGTGAAAACAGGGAGCTCAATTGGCCATTGGGGTTAAGCTGGACCCACAGGCCTTTCTCCTACTGGCTTTGGTGGACAGGAATTAACAACACTGCTAACCAGCTCTGGCTCTGGACAATGCTTGGGAATGGAAGGCAGGGCTTGAGGCTAATCCCCTCAGACACAGAGAAGGCAGTTTTTGGTCTGTTTGTTTGTTTTGTTTTTGAAAGATCTGTCAGGACTGGAAGCAGAACCCTAGTGTAGTGGATTATGGGTTCTCAGGGTCTGGGCCACTTCTCAGTGTAGTGGCCTCTGGTTGGGCCCATGTCATCTGAGGCCATGTTCCTTTCTCCACAAACCATCACATATCTCCAGAGGCTGGCCCTTGGATGGCCTTGTGGAAACACCTGGGCCCAAATGTGGCCAGTTCCCGAGGCACAAAAGGAAGTTCCTGAATGCTTCTCATTGAGAGCACACTGTTATTTTTCTCTTCCCTCTTGCATGAGTCATTTTGTCTGGAATCTTCCCAGCAAGGGTTCAACTGGTTAATTAATACTGTTCCTGAAGTCAGGGGAATCTGCCTCATCCATCAAAGTAGCTGAACCTTGAAGGGGTAGAGAGGTGTAGTCCTGGGTTTACCAGACCTGAGTTCACAGTATGACTTACAGCATTTAAAAATTTTAGAGCCCCGTGGCCTTGGGGAAGTCATAACAGAACTTCCCATCGAGCTTAGCCACAGCTCCTTAGGGCTTGTAGTGAGCTTTTAAGGTATGATGTGTATGAACTGCCCAGAAGATGGGCCTAGGGATAGACTGGTCATTATGACTTGCCTTTATGACTCTCCACCCTAGTCCCTGATGGCTGCCCTGACTCCACTGTCCTGCTCTTGACTTCTCTGGAAGAGGAATCCACCTCTAGAAAGGTGATTTTGTTGTTGTTTTTGACGGGGTTTTACTGGGGTCCCTGCAACTCTCAGTGTAGACCAGGCTGGCCTCAAACTCACAGACATCTGCTTGCTTTTGCCTCTGGAATGCTGGGATTAAAGGTGTGTGCCTCTACATCTGGCCTGGGTGTTTTATTTAATTAAACAGATTAATTAATTATATATATTTATATCTGATTAGCAATTGTATGGGTGAGGAGCAAAAGTGAGGGTATGTTTTTTGTAAGTTGTTTCTGAACTTCATCTTTGTCTTGAAAATGGAAGTTTTATTTTTCTTGTGGTAGGGAAACCTATAACAACATAATCAAGGCCTGGCAAAGACTTGATACCTTATAAGAAGAAGCTAGATTAAAGTTATAGCCCAAACAGTTCTAGTCTTACTGGCCTATGGCTACAAAGGCTTCATAGGGGAATTTTGGTGCCTTTTCCTCAACCAGGGAGTGAATGTGGGGTTTAGAAGGACTGTTTCCTTCCTCCTTCTTCCTCTCTTACTTCCTTTCAGCCCTTCTGCTTCCTTCCCTCCATACACAAAGTGTCTCTGGGTATCACAGGTTGGTTTAGAACTTGTGATCCTTTTGCCTTCTGAGTGCTGGAATTCCAGCATGTACCATCACTCCTGGCTAGGATGACCCAATCTGGATCACCTTTCTTCATATTAGGTACTTGTCTAGGCATCGTGTGCTCTTCTTCTGGAAAAAGGGTTGGCTCTATAATGATCAGGGATTTGCTCAGTGCCCCTTGACCTTTCCAACAGACTATAGCCAGTAGTGGGTGCCATTAGTTTTTATGCCTTAGCTATAGTCCTTGCTAACTATATATTCCCTATTCTGGAGTCTGTGTAGGGCTTCAGTGGCATATCATCCATTCATTTCCCCAGTAAGCCAGCCCCTAGCAATAGCTCTCATTCAGAAGAGCAAATGTAAGACAGTCAGACAGAATGGAACAGGAAGTACAGAGGACATTAGGATCTGTTGTCACTGTGTTCTTACTAGAGCAGACTGTACCGGGAAACCCACACTGGTGCTGGGGAGAAATGAGGGAAGGCCAGGGAAGAGGGAGGGGAGGCCCGGGAGGAGGGAGGTAATGGCCATGAGCTAAGTGCTGGTGGTAGGCTTCTTGGCTGGCAGGTGATTCCGGTAAGCTGCTGAGCATCTAACCCAATTTAGACCAAATGCAGCATAGAGGTTTGTTGAGACACTGTCCACTTGGCTAACATACAGTAGGTTCTTAATGAGGGATGGACTTTTTCACTTTCTGTGGAATCTAAGGTCCACAGCTTGGGGGCCAGAAAAGCCTCACTGACCCACTGACCTAGAACAGTAAGGTTCTAAGACATTTGCATGAAGTCTTATAAAGACTTGCTACTTAAGCAGGAAGCATAAAGATCAGATCGCTGCACAGTTCTGCCAAGTAACAAGCTAACACTTGGGAGGTCCCCCTTCCCCCACTTCAGTTCAGGAAATAGGAGCTTGGCAAAGAATTCCATATTGTGTGAAAAGGACACATAGATTTATGTCGAGGTGTTGAGTACTCTGAGTACCCCTGGGAATGACTTCATTCCAGCCTGACCCTTCTAATCCACTAGAGCATTGGGAGAAATGTCTGGAAGAGGTGAGTCATAAGCACTTCTTCTTTGATTGATCTTGGGTGATGATTGCAGTTACTGAGCATGCAAACATAGTTTACACTATTTGAAGGCGGTATGCTTTTGGTTTGTTTAGAGACAAGGTCTCAGGTGGCTCTCACTGGCCTCAGATTTGTTATGTAGTTGAGGATGATCTTGAACTTCTGATCCCTTGCTGTCACGTCCCAAAGCACTAGGATTACAGTGTGCACTGGGGATCATGCTAGCAGGCAGTTTACCAGATGAGCTACACCCCCAGATAGAGGGGCTTCTAATAAAGTAATAACCACTAAAACGACTCACTGTGGGAGAAATAAACAAAGTCAATGGTGGGGGCAGAGTAACCTCCCGAGTGCTAGTTTCCTGCTTGGGTAGCAACTCTTCATAAGACTTCAGGCAAATGGCTTTACTGTTCTAGGTCAGTGAGCCAAGGGGCTGCTTTTCTGGGCCTGAAGCTGTGGACCTTAGATTACACAGAAAGTAGAGAAGTTCATCTCCCATTAATATCTCCTTCAACGGTCCCATTAAAACTGAGGTAGGATTTCACCAGAGTTCACTCTACAAAAGTGTATTAGGCTTCCCAGGGAGCATTGGGTGAAGACTTATGGGCAGGCACATGGGTGGCCTTGAAACAGTCTCACTGAAAGGTTTGCATCCAGCATGGATGACTCCACAATAGCTGTGTAGATGGAGACCCTTCCCCTAGTCCTTCTCAGCCTAAATACTCAGTGCTTCTCACCCTTCCTAATGCTGTGACCCTTGAATACAGTTCCTCGTGTTGGTGACCTCTGACCATAAAATTATTTTACTTTATAACTGTAATTGTGCTACTTTTATGAACCACAGTGTAACTGTCTGATATGCACTTATCTGATATGTGATCCCCTTTTTGGGGTGATCCCTCAAAAGGGGTTGCCACCCACAGGTTGAGAAACGCTGCTCTAGCCTCTCCCAGAGGCCATATGCAATTAGGGCAAAATTGTTTCTAACTGGTTGAGAGGAGTGGTTGGATACTCTGAGGGGGGTCTCACAGCCCTCCCCACCCCTCCCATGAAAGAACATCAACAGTCAACAAACCCACTGTGATGATCTTTTGCAAGTGTGCCCAGCTTAACCCAAGAAAATGGTGGCAGTTTGGCTCAAACTCTAGTCCTGTACAATAATAATAAACATGCCAAAAGGATTAAACCCATGTGTATATCTTTGCTGTTTAGGGAACTCGTTCATATATATGTAGGTACATATCTATATGTGTATACCACATGCTCATATACATAGAAAACCCAGTTTAAAATTTTGCCACAATGATTCCTTGCAGTATGGCGGGAACAAACAGAACTCTGTCATGGGTGAGGATGAGTGTGTCTCATGTGTTTTGAATGTTCCTCCCGAGGTTCATGTATTAAAACCTTGGTGGGTCACCAGCCTTCGGTACTCTTGGAAAGTGGCAGAACCTTTAGGGAAATGGGGCTTATGAAGGGAAAGCATGGTCGAGACATCAGGCCTCTGGACATTCCTGGTTCTATTTCCCTTCTTGATTCCACATAGTTTGGAGGAGTTTCCTCTCCTGCATACCCCTTCCCCACCGTATGCTTCCTTGCCCTCGGTGACTCAAAGCTGTGGGCCAAGTGGCCATGCACTGAGACCTTAAAATCCAGTGCTGAAGTAAACCTTTCCTCTTTTTAAATGGATTTGTCTCAGATATTTGTTACCATAACAGAAAGCCATATTAGCAAGCCTTACCAGACTGTGGTATTCTGGTCTCAGCTCTGAGGCTTTTAACCCACCATAGGCTGCGAGACAGCTCTAATGATTTTGTAATGTTTTCCCAAGGCTTATCCTTAAAGTTGCTGAGTTGGAGTTTGAGGAAGCTTATCTGGACCTCCTTTATTACGTCTGTTCCCAGAGACTGAGAGAGTCCCCCGAAGACTTTATTTTGAGGGTTCACTGATGGGCAGTAAGATTTGGTAATGGTGGATGAATGAGTGTGATTGATGTGAACCATAAGTGGGACCTGCTCAAATAATGAGGCGCCATTTGCTCACCTCAGAACTCTAACCTGCATCCCTGTTGTGGAATGAATTGGGGTTCCCTTTGAGAATCACTGTGGACTTTTACAGTGCCCCAAAGAAAACACAACATACACACTACACACACCACATACACAGACACACAGGCAATATACACACCACACAGAGAGACACACAGGCACTACACACACCACACACACAGACACACAAGGACTACACACACCACACACACAGACACACAAACACCATGCACACCACACATATACTATACACACACTCATACCACATACAGAGAGACACACATAGAGAAATGCACACTGACACGTACACACATACACATAGACACATTCATACTGACACAGACACAGACCAAGACACACACACACACACACACACACACACAGAGAGAGAGAGAGAGAGAGAGAGAGAGAGAGAGAGAGAGAGAGAGAGAAACCAGAGAGAGGCAGAGAGACAGAGAGACACACAGAGAGAGACAGAGAGAGACAGAGAGACAGACAGAGAGAGAGAGAGAGAGAGAGAGAGAGAGAGAGAGAGAGAGAGAGAGCGAGGGAACTAGATCCTTCTTGTTTCTCCTTCTACCCTTTCTAAAAGCCAATTGGGAAGAAAGTGCACATTTGCCAGCAGGAGAGAATGAGGTCATGGCTCATAATTCATGTGGCTTTCAGAAACATAAATCATGCAGCCTGCTGTAGCGGCTTTCCATTCCATAGCAAGCCTCTGGGAGCAATAGCTACAATATGCATAGGGTGTTCAGACCCCACCGTGAGCTTGGCTATCCTTCCAAGCAACATCCTCATCAGGAGGTCAAGGAAACCCATCCTTCCTCCTATTACTGTCAGGTGAATGCACACCAGAGGCAACTTGGAGACAGCTCTGAGGCAGTGGGGAACCACTCTGCTTCGGTTTCCTAGAGTTGTAAGTGAAGCTTCCTGCACACTAAGCACATTTGAATGTGTGCTGTCAGGCTGTGCTTTCTTCACAGTCCTTTATCAGGGCCCTCAGAGGAGTTAACTGCCCTACAGTGTTCAGCCATGGCTTTCCCAGGGCCCATTGGTAGTTTGTAAGAGTTGATGCCTCTCCTTGTGTTAGAGGAATAATGTCTGTTGGGAAGAAGCTTTGGAAAATATAAACAAAACAAAAACAAATAAACAAAGCAGAACATGGAACAGGAGTTGGCATGTTCTCTTCCTCAACCCAAATCTGTCCAGGTGCCCAATTTTGTAAATAAAGTTTTATTGAAACAGCTATGTACATTCCTATTTCTGACCGACTGCAGCTGCTGTTGTTCTACAAAGGCTGGTCTAAGGAGTTGCTACACAAGCCTTATGGTCTTTAACGCCTAAGATAGGTTTTTCCTGGCTTCTGGACCAAGTTTGCCAAACCCTGTTAGAGCACATGGATTCCTAGGAAATATCTCCTGAGGTTGACCTATGACCATGACAAAAGGTGGTCATGGCTGACTTCTTGAAGTAGGCTCTTCAGTATTCCCTTCATGTGGAGGCAACATTTAACCACAATCCCATTTCTATAATCATTTTTTTTGTTGTTACTGTTATTTAAAAATATAAGAAACATATTCTAAGGCCACAGAGTATTCTTACTTGACAATGTTTACACATAAGAAAGTATAATGTAGGAGTGTCAGGTTTATTGAAGCAGACCTGTATAGTTATGTCTTTATAGACAATTCTGTGATATATATCATCATATATAAACTTTCTGATTGGATGGATGTTTATAATGTCCCTGAACCCAGGTGAGGGATTATTCCACCTTAAATCATTAATACTGTTTTTTTTTTCTTCTTAAATCAAATCTGTCTCACCTTCCTATCCAATAGGGACTTTTTGAGTCTGTTGTTTGCTGTTGTTCAATTTTTTAAAAATAAGGTCTCATCTAGTCTAGGCTGCTCTCAAACTCACTGTGTAGCTGAGAATAAGCTTAAACTCTTGATTTTCCTGCTTCGACCTTCCAAATGCTGAAATTACAGACATATGCCACCACGCCTGACCAGACTGAGAGTTTTCTGCAGACTGACCTCGGTTGCACGATTCTGTGTCTGCTCTCTCTTTCTCTCTTGTGCACATGTAGCAAGCAGTTAGTAGATTCCTGATGGTGTGCTTTCTTATCCCCTCTCCTCTTAGACTGCGTGCTCCTATTTACAGAGGCTTTCCGCATGGTGCAACGTCCATTACCTTAATCCCCAAGGCTGCTATAGTGAGTGGCTACAGATCCGTTCACTTAAAATGCACATTTATTCTCTTTTAGAGCTGGAAGCCAGGAAGCCAAAATCTCTCACACCAGTGCAAATCTATGTGTTAGCAGAGCTTGCTCCTGTTAGAGGCTCAGGATGAGAGAATCTTTTTTTTTTTAATTGTCTCTTTTTGTTGGTGACTGGCATTCTTTGGCTTATAGCCTCACCAGGAGTCTGTTTTATGGCTGCATTGCCTTCTTTTCTGGGCCAAAGCTCCTTCTTCCTCTGTCCAGTAGAGACTGTGCCACATATATACCTGGGCTCTTGTGCTGCCTCAGGTGAGATCTCGCGTTTGCCTTTCCCTATTGTGAACTAATGGTATAACCAATCACAGTTAACCGGGGTAAGGGCCAAGTCCCCAGGATGGCATTTTGTAGGATGATCTTAGGTGGTCCACAGAGACACAGAGGCCTCAGTGGCTCACACAAAGGGACAGTTCTTTCCTTTTCAGCTTGCCTTCCACCTCTTTGATTACCTAACATAGTCTCTGCTTGCTTCCGGTATGTCTTCAACACTTCTCACCCTTGCCAAGACTCTTATCAAAAAGGAAAGCAGATCTCAGGCTACAGTATCCTAGAGAACTCACTAACCTTGTCTTGTGTTTGCTGCATTTATTTTTACAGCTACCCCCTTTTTCCACCAATGGAAATACTAGAGAGCACCCCATAAAAATGAGCTGGATATGCAACTCAGAGGCAGAACATTTCCCCAGCATCTATGAAGTCCTAGGTTCGATTCCTAGCACTGGAAAACAAGTCGAAAGAGCAATGATTTAAGAACATGAATTAATCCAGGTGTAGTGGTGCATGCCTGTAATCCCAGCACTTGGGAGGCAGAGGTAAGAGAAGCTCTATGAGTTCAAGGCCTGCATAGTGAGTTCTAGGACAGCCCGAGCTACACAGTGAGAGATCCTGTCTTGAAACCCTTTCCCCACAAGTGAACCCAACCAAGCAAACAAGCCATGAATTAAGTATGTATAGGACAAGTCTTAAAGAGATCACCTGATGGCAGCTGTGAGGTCTGTGAAGGATCAGAAGCCCCGAGGCTGGCCATCTCCTCTCTGCTTCTTCCACATAAATCGAGGCCTCCTGAGTCAGAGGCCACAGCTGGATGCTCTCAGCGTTAACGACTTCTCATTTTTTTCTCATTTCAATGCATCTGATCCTTTAGGGACCACTGGGCATCAGAGTCCTGAATATTAATCTCCTGTTGAGATTGATCACAGTCGACTTTAACTCAGGGATTTGGGCAGGAGGAGGTCTGGCTTCTCCCTGCCTGCCCTTTGCCTTTCATTGAACATCAGGAAGTCAGGAAAATCTGATTTCATGGCAGGGACTGGCTATTATTTGGACACAGCACAGATGTTAGGGGAAGCTTTCTCTCCCACCTCATCAGATTTTGATGGAGTCCCTCTGCCGACTGTTTCTTGGTCACAGGATCTAAAGAACTGGATCTCCCTGTTGAATGGTTGTGGGAAGTGGGGATCTCCTATTCCTCATCTCCAAAGATATAGATGAAATGCTAATTCTCAAGTGTGGGGACCATGGGACCATACCACTTTCTCTTGCATGATGACGATGTTCCTAGTTAATATCTTCATCATCATTATAAAAGAACCGGTATTATTTTATAATACTAGCCCCTGCTTCCTTTTGGGGTAGGGGTGAGAAGTGGAGCAGTACGTGTAGATTTTATTACTCAGTGCCCGCCAAATTATGTGCACCCCACTCCTCAGAAAGCTGCAAGCAGATGGGATTTGTTTCAACAGAGCCTCTGTGGTTTATAGGCTTCGATCCTCTGCTTCCCTAAGAAATGATGGAGGTACGGCCAGACTGATGGGTAGCATGTCTGACAGATATTTGAGAAGCTTCTTTGGCACAGGATATAAGACGAGCATCCAAAAGATTCAAGTGTTAGGTGGAGGTAGGCAAGCCGCCTCATGCCGGGACCCTTTTCTCCTCGAACCAGAAAGTTGTCTCCCAAGGCTGTAGCACAGACTCATGGAAAATACTGAACTCCACAAATACCTGTTTTTAATTCTCTCTAGTTTGCAAATGGGAAAACTGCTGACCAGAGATGAACTGGCTTGCTCAAGGTCACAGGACTTGACAGTGCCCTGGCCAAGCTCTGACTGAGTGCAGCCAAGTTTAATGCCAGACTCAACTTTGGCTACTCTAGCACCCAGTGGTGCATTTATTCAGGCTAGAGAAACAGCTTCATCTTGGGGCTGATTCCCTTGGAAGTCTTGGGAGCCCAGTTAAATCCTGGCAGTACCTGGCAGAGCCTGTAAATTCTTTGCTCTTTTTTGGGCCCGTTTTTTTTTACCAATGAAATGGCGGGACAGCCATCTCTTCCTCTTTTGTGGACAGAGTGGCAGTGGCTCTTAACCCACCTGGCTGGGTAAAGACTAATGGAGGAAAAGAACAGATCCTTGTTGAGAGGAAGGAGGGAGAAGAGACAAAATACAAAGTGCTAGCCCTTACAGAGATTCTAAAGGGACCTGCTCACAGAGGGGTACTCTCCTGGTCTCTTGGGCTGCTCCCTGCTGCTCAAAGACAAAGCAGATGCATCTGGGCCTGGGCCCAGGTTGCCAGGGTAACTGCTTCAGCAGCTGCCTGGGACCTTGCAGCTGAGGTCCTTGGTTGCCAGGGAGGCCACAGAGCTAGAGAGAATGGTCAGGGGGCTGCCAGAGGAAAGCTGCATCTCTATGTAAGAGAGGCTGAAGAAAGGGTAGTCATATAACCCTCCCGTGGGGCTGTGGACAACTGAGATGGAAGTGGACCCTGGGAGAATAGCTCTGTGACCAGAGTCATTCTCCACAGGGCAAGCATGATGTCTCCTTCACTGCATCTCTACTATGTGCCAGGTCCTGTGTGAAATGCCTTATGCATGTATCAATTCTCACCATTGACAAGCAGATTTAGAAGCCAGCCAGGCCGGCTGTCCCCATAGCATGTACCCTTTATTCTATATCAGGTCACAGTCCTCTCAGTGCCTGGCATGTTATTTCTTGTCCATACTGGCAACAACCCTACAGGACAGGTAAAGTTACCTGCCCTCTACAGTGATTGGACACCCAAGATTCATAGTATACAACGGGAGAGGAAGGTAGTTTTTAGCGACACTGGCTGGATGAATTGACTGGCCACACCATTTCCTCTGGGGTTGGTAGGAGAGGGCAGGGGACCTGTCAGCATACTTTGCTTTGGGTTGGACAGTGAGGGTATTCATTAACCTGTTGTTCCAGGAGTTTGTGGACCCCACTATCTGTTTTTGTTAGAGCATATGCTCATACATGTGAGTCATGGGATCCAGTCAGTCCCGCCCTTTCTGGGCTTCTGTTTCTATGCAAGGAAATGGGTGTAATGAGTAAATTCTATTGAATCTTAAATGAGCGCTTTCCTAGCAACGCAACAGTCTACACGATGCTTGCCACAAGCCACATGTGCGTCCGAGAGCTTGAGACAGTGGTTCATGTGCTGGAAGAATAAACTTAATTTTAATAAAATTTAAGGCTGGGAATGAGCCAGCAGGTAAAGCACTTGCCATGCAAGCAAGGGTCTGGATCTCCAGAATCGTTGTAAAAGCCAGCAAGCTGTCTACAACTTCACTATGCAGGAGGTGGAGAAGGGGCACCTCTGGAGCAAGTAAGCTGAGCACATTGGCTGTAATGGGGAGCTCTGAGTGCATTGAGGCATCCTGCCCAGTAAATAAGGTGGAGCACAGTCAAGGCATGCGTCACCCTTGGGTCTTCACATGTACCTAATATGTGTGTGGACATGCACACACATATCATACATACATGCAAAAACAACATAAAATGTAAGTAGCCACCCATAGCTAGTGCCCACTGAGTTGGTGCAGAGATCCAGAGGACTTCTCTGGGGTGTTTTTTTGTTTTTTTTTTTTTTTTTGTTTTTTGTTTTCCAACAATACCGGCTGGATGTATGATCTGCACTTCACAAAGGAAACCTGTTCCAGCTCGAAGCTGACTAAGTGAACGAGTTGACCCCAAAGCCTGCTTTGCTGTTCCTCAGACCTGAGGTCCTCAAGAGGGCCTGTCCTCAAAGTCAGAATGTGTTGTGATGGACAGGCCCAGGCCCTGGGCCCAGACATACATCAGTGACAATGGAGTGTAGAGTGGGGACTGGAAACAAGACATGATCTCTGGAAGGGAAAGCAGCAGGACCCCCCCCCCCCCCGGGGAACACACCCTGACCCTATCTGTCCCTTAGTCCCTATGAGCCCTGGTTCTGGGCAAATCTCTTTTCCTAAGTCTCAGCCGATTCATCTATGGAACAGGGCGGTAATACTGACATTGGCTGCTGTCATGATGACCAGGAGAGGTGAACACAGAGGTGAGGTCCACCACCTTGCCATCCTGACTAACTCTGGGGAGCTGAGATTGGGTACAGGGCACACAATCTTGCTGTTTGGGATGTTCAGACCATGAAAGGCCTTTCAGTGCCAGGGGTTTCAGGATGACCTCTTCGTTCTGAAGACGAGGCTCACGGGGCAGATCAGGTGGGGGCTGAGCACTGCATTTAAAACTCTCCTTTCAGCTGGCATTCTGGTGTCTGTCCATGACTCAAGAGGGTATCTGCAGGCTCAGGGCTGAGGCCCTCAGGCAAGCTGGCAGACCTCCCCTGCCAGACCTGTTCACCAGAGCTCAGCTTGGCATCAAGTTCTGGGTAGGGCTAGTGTTTTCTTCTTCTTTCTTATGGAAAATTTCAATCAATAACGAGAGTAAGTAAATCGAGGACAGTCACATGCCCTCCCATGTCAGCCACAGCAGACAACCTTCTAGAGTCAACTCAGTCAGGGCCAGCTCCGCTTGACTTAAAACTTCCATCCTCTGTCCCCCAGCTCAGGGTTATGATGAAGCAAATCTGAGCAGCTGCATGAATGCATGCTTGCTTGCATGTGTGTGTGTCTGTGTACCATGTAGGTTCCAAGGATTGCATTCAGGTTGTCAGGCTTGGTTGCAAGCCCCTTTGCCCGCTGAGACCTCTTATAGGCCCGGCTCTGTATGTTTGTACGAGTTTATGGGACTGAAAATAGGACGAGAACATTTTCTTTTGCAGAAAATAGATACAGCTGGAGATGACCATGTTAAACATTTACAAATTTGTCTTTTATTTTTTCTACTGGACAATATAGTTTTTTGAGGGCTGAAAAGATAATTCAGTGGTTCAGAGCACCATGGGGGCTTACAACCAACTATAGCTCTAGTTCCCAGGGCCCCATTGCTTTCTTCTGACTTCTGTGGGCAGGCAGTAGGCATGCATGTGGTGCACACACATAAATGCAGGCAAAACAAAATTTGAGAAAACTGAGATTCCTTTTTTCTCCTTATAAGCCTAACAAAAATTCTCAAAAATTGATCTTCTTTTTTTTCTATTTCTGGTTTTGGGGTGTTTGTGTTTTGCCTTGCTTTGGTTTTTGTTTGTGTGTTTTGTTTCTTTGTTTTGGCAGAGTTTCACTGTGTGGTCCTGACTGAGCTGGAACTTGCTACACAGGTGAAGCTGGCTTCAAACTCATAGAGGTTTGCCTGCCTTTGTTTCCTAAGTGCTAGGATCAAAGGTGTGCACCATCATGAATCACTTTTTTTTTTTTTAAAGATACTTTGGCCAGACGAATTGAAGATGTGTGTTTATTCAAACACATCCCTTCAGAGGTTTTGTGACTGCTCTCTCGTAGTTGTCCACAATAGGAAGCCCTTAACACAGCCTTCGGTAGATAAGCAAATAAATGAAACAGTCACCTGCACATTGGAATATTATTCTATGATCAAAGAACTGAATTGCCAAGTTGTAAAATGATATGGGAACATTGTGTGTGTGTCGCTGAGAGACAGAGCTGGTTGGGAGGACTGCTCACTGAAAGGGCAAAGCTGTAGACATTCCGGGGAATGTAAGACTGGGGAGGCAGGAAAACACAAGATGGGCACAGGAAGGGGGACAGAAAGGTGATGACTAGGCAAACCACAGGGGACTCTGAGGGCCATGAAACTGTGCTGTCTGGAGCGATAATGGTGACCCTGTCAGTTACAGCCTTGTCTTGTCTGAACCTTCAGACAGACAGAGCACCAAGAGAGAACCCCAAATAAAACATGGGCTCAAAGTGAGAGTCTATTTGGGCTAGTTCTTCTGTGGTAACAAGTGTAGTGGGCCAGCAAAAATATCGTGAAGAGAAACTGTAGAGGGTGGGGAGAGGGAAGCTCTCCCTGTGCCTTCTGTTCAGGCTTTGGGCAAACTTAAATTCACTCCAGTGTTGTTTATTTATTAAGAAAAACTAGAGTTCCTAATCCCATGGGTCTTCTGCTTAGGAGGCTGTAGCTATGACATGGTGCATGGATGACAGTCTTGGTGAGTCTGTGGCCTGGAGAGGGAGCTGGAACATGACTAGGTGGGGAAGCTTCGGATTCTTAGGCACCGAATGCTAGAGACATATGGCCTTTACCCAATAAGCCGTGGGGCTACTGAGAAGTGTATCAGCAGAGTCTGGAGACTCTGTTTTGCTGCATTTATGTATGCTTCCAGAGACCTAGGCTGTAGGGTTGGTCTTGCCTTTTCTCTGAACTTCATGTCCCTGATTGGAGAACTGGAAGCCTGCCCTGAGTGGCCAGGGGCATTGTCTCCAGCCTAGAGGGTCAAAGCCTGTCCCAACTTCCCAACCTCTCTCTCTCTCTGCCCCAATCCCCCTTTGCTATTCTGTCTGGCCATGCCTGCTGTGCTTCGGTTGAATGCTTTCCCTCAGGAGGGTGGGGGTGGGGGTGGAAGAGCATCCACTGCACAAGGCTGTGCATGGAGAACAGCTCCATTCGATTTCATTTGAGTTTTCCCTCTTTGAAATCTTCGAGGAGAAAAGCTAAGGCCCAGCCTGCTCCAAGCAGCCTTGAGGAGGGGACACAGAAATCAGGAGACTGCGCACCAACTCCCCCCGGAGTTACTGAGCAGGGACAGGCTGCAGAGGGGAATGGGAGGGTGGGCTCTGATTACTAGACACCTTGACTTTCAGTTAGTCAGACTCAGAAGGGTCCCTGTGTGCTGTGCTTTGGAGGCTCCAGCTGGCTGTGTGCGTTGGGGGAGGAGTCTCTCCCCCTTCCAGACTGTCTCCTGTCATTACAGTATGATTTATGAGCTTTTCCTCTAAAACATGAGAACACTGGCAAGCCGGCTCTGCCCTGCAGCCTTTCTAATAAGGAGCATCTTGTTATGCAGAGGACACTGGGGGAGGAGAGTGGGCTGCCCTTTGTCTTGTTTTAACATGAGAAACAACAAGCTCTTAGTGGGTTCCAGTCTATTGTGGTGTCCAAAGCTGTACTGTCACCTTCTGATGAACGTGAGTTTGATTCCATAGCCTGATGGTGTCCTCTGAGCCACCACCCCCTCACTTACAGGGGTGAAGTTGGGGATGCTAGCGGTTATCCTCCTTGGGATGCCCCGTGGCTTACACGAGAGAAACACCAACAGAACATGAGCCTTTGACACCACAGCATCATCGAGGTCATTATAGAAGGGAAGGGTCTGGAAGGTGGAGGGGAATATATAAAAGAGAATCTTATGGTCGTGTGTTGATAGAGCATCCGAGTTTCATGTGAGTGACAGGATTTTATCCATTTACACACATGTCCCTAGGCACATGCCTGTGCAGCTGATGACAGTTCATAGAGCATTATGTGACCTTTACCGAGCCTCTGAGCTTAGTCTGCACAAAGCCTCTGTTCATCCTCTGTAGAAACTGATGGTGAGCAAGAATCACCGTCTATGTGTATAAAACCTGATAGTGAGTGAGAGCCACACCAAGTGTGTATGGCAAGTGTGTAACTGTGTATACGTGTATGTAAATGTGGGGCATGTGTATATATGTGTACGTGTGGTATATATATGTGTATACATGTGGTATATGTGTGGTATGTGTGCACGTATTTATGTATGTGTGCTATGTGTATACATGTGGCATGTATGTAAATGTGACATGTGTGTATATGTGTGTGTGCATGCATGGCATGTGTAGCCATATGACTTTTGCCTAAATGTGACTGTGAGGTTGGTGAATAGTGGTTAACTATCTTCCGTGTGGCATGCTGCGTATACACCGTGGTCCTGTGTTTGAACTTTGTGTCTATCTGTATGTTGATTAGCATTGTGTGTTTGTTTGTGAACCCATGTGCTCACTCACATTCAGGGGCTTTGTGGGCTGCACCAAGAAATGTCATAAGCATCGATAGCAATTTTCTGGCAGGTGCTGCTGTCCTGATGGACCTGTTTTGTGCTGAGAATCCATACTCAGAGCTTAGATTTCGTTTGTAGAGACCTCAGATAGGGCTTGCAAAAATGGTCACAACCATCGTCCCAAACCAGTCCTGGCAGCCTGTGCTTCCAGGAGTCCCACGGTGCGCTGGGGATGGTGGTGGAGCTAGTGGGTCCACCAGGCCTTCTGGAAGGTAGCCTTCCTGCCAGGGCTGCAGAGCAGCAGTGTGGGCCTCCTGCTGACTGCTCTCAGGATAAATCCAAAAGTCTCCACCGTTCCACATCTTTAGTTGACATAGAAAATGTTTCTGTCTATATGTAAGTAGTTAACAGAAGCTATATTTCTGCCATGTTTTAAATATTAACATTTTTTAGAATAACATTACACCATTCTCTTCAAAGTAGAGCAAACCAAAGCTCAGTAACACTGCAATTTTTAAATTGTTTTTTTCGTGCACTCTTACATAATCTAGAAGAATGCACAGATGGGCACAGCTCCATCCATCTGACCCATGTACTGCTCAGATCAAGGTGTGTGAGCATGCTCAGACCCCAGGACAACCTTGTGTTCCTCTGAGTCAGCATCCCTCTTAGGGGGACGACTTCTCTCTCTAACACTGTAAGCCACCTTTCCTGGTCTCATTTTTCCTGGTTGATTCAATAAACACAAGGTCCATGCATTTCAAGCCTGTGCTGTACGCAGCCCATACCACATAGCATCCCTTGAACAGTACCTCACTTGAGAACACTGCTTCCATTCTTAATTGACTTCTGGAGTTCTAATGCTTCGTTATTGGGTATAGGCACTGACTGTTTTGGGTATTTATCGGGGAATGGAATTGTCAGGACACAGGAAGGATTCTGCAATATGTCAGCGTTCTCAATTGTCCATCAAAGAGACCCTAAAACTATGTATCATTATATCCGAGTCCATGATTCCCTTCGATTTCCTTCCCAGAATTTTATCTTGATGTTGTTTTATTTTCAAAACTTATAAATTGATGATCATATTTCTTTTTAACCTATATACAAATTGAACTGACATTTATATTTTTGAAAGTTATGTTTTATCTATTTACTTACTGTTTATTTATTTGAGTGCAGAGAGTTCGTGGTCTTTTGAATATAGAAAGGTCTTCCCCCCCCCCTTTCATTTTTTTTTCAAGACAGGGTTTCTCTGTGTAGCCCAGGCTGGCTTGGAACTTGATTTGTAGACCAGGCTGGCCTTGAACTCACAGAGATCTAGCTGTCTGCTTCTGCTTTCCAAATGCTGGGATTAAAGGTGTGAGCCATCATTTCTAACACCAGTATTTAAGGTTGCTTTTTTTGGGACATCTAGACATTTTAGCTGTTTGGGGTACTTCCATCATAGTTAGACTCTGAATGAATGCAGCCTTAGTTTTTCTTCAGGAAGCAGAGAACAGGACCAGTGTGGGGAGTGAGGTGGGAAAGGGGTAGCATTGTCCGGCAGAGCTGGGGAGTGTAGGATGGACATGAAGCTCTCATATGGACTCCCCCATAGTTCGGTCTGCAGACCTCTTGAGAAGTCTTGATATATCTCCAGGTGGGTCTGTGCAAGTTTGCAGACCCCCCACGCTGATGATGATGATGATGATGATGATGATGATGATGATGATGATGATGATGGGAAAGGGGATGCTGCACCATTCAAAGATGAGATTGAGTGAATTGCAAAATTCATGGAGTGTAGAAGGGGAATCCTGAGCAGCGGGTCCGTGGGGTCTGTGCTGAAGGGCTGGATGTAACCTTTAGGTAGAGGGGAGCCTGGGGTGTTTTTGAGGATGTAACCTTTGGGTAGAAGGGAGCCTGGGGTGTTTTTGAGAAGGTTGCCAGTGAAGTGCAAGTTGGGCATCTTGCAGAGCTGGACCTTTTGAGGACCCAGGAGGGGGTTGCTGCACCTGAACAGTTGGAGTGACAGTATGAGGACTTGACAAAGTGATGGGCTGTGCTTTGTAGGACATCAGGTCACATTAAGGTTGTTAAAGGTTGTAAGGACTCCAGTAAGCATTTTTTTTTTTTTTTAGCTTGACTCCCAGCTTTTGAATGATCCTCTGGTTGCCCAGACTCAGACTCAGCTTGGATCAGTCAGTACTTCCCCAAGTGTGGGCGAGGCTCTTGTAGTGGTACTTGAGATGTTTACACATGGAGCTTAGGGTAATAGAAAGCAGACCAGACGTGACCCGGAGGAACTCCAGATGCATTCCGATGCCCTCTGAGTCCTGCCAGCACTACAAACACCTCTCTCCCGGAGCCACTTCCTTTGGCAAATCCTAGTTGTAATATGTGAATAGGATTTAAAAACTGCTGTTTTCATAGAACTTATTTCTGATATCCCAGGCTGTAAGCCCCCCTCCCCTTTTTTTGGAGCTTTAATATACAGTTTTTTTTTAGTCTAAGCAAACTGATTACACTGAGAAAAGTTAGCCAATTCTCCAGTCATGTGGGGGTAACAATGTAGCCAGTGGCCTGACCAGTAGTCAGAAACATCAGTGACAATTTGGGGGGATTCCAGCCTGGGAAACAGTAGGTTAGACTGTGCAGCAGGAAGGGGCCCATGCCAAATCTCAATATAGCAAAACTGGGGCTCTGGCTGGGCTCTAGGAGGAGGGGTGTATGTGTCCACTGCTGTCTTCAGCCATTGCCTGATGTTCAGCTCCTTGCCTCCCACAGAGATCCGCACGCAGCTGGTGGAGCAGTTCAAATGCCTGGAGCAGCAGTCAGAGTCGCGGCTGCAGCTGCTGCAAGACTTGCAGGAGTTCTTCCGCAGGAAAGCTGAGATCGAGCTGGAGTATTCCCGCAGCCTGGAGAAGCTGGCCGAGCGCTTCTCCTCCAAGATTCGAAGCTCCCGGGAGCACCAGTTCAAGTGAGAAGTTGGCTGTGGGTCCTGGACTGGGAGGTGGTGCTGGGCAGGAGGGTTGTTGGCAGATGCAATTGGCGAAGGAGGCCAAAACTGGAGGAGGAGGCCAGGACTGGGTCTTGACCTGCAAGGTCCTGCAAAGGTTCTGCAGTCTCCTCTTGCCTCCAGCAGCGAGTTGCTCTCATGTACCAAGTAAAGGTAGAGATGGCTTCTGTGCAGAAAGGTGCTGTAGACAGTGATAGTGAGCTGGAGGGGCTGCATTCATTTATGCCCAGCTGAGACTCTACCGCCTTTCAGCACATCCTGGCTTTATCTAGTTGGGTTTTACTTGGGTACCAGCTTGCCCGCCATGTCCTTAGACTGTCTTCTCATGGACTGGGTCCACAGTCCATCCCTCTTCCTTGCTGTTCTGGAGGACCTCAGAACACACCTCTACCTTCTTATTATTTAGAACACAGGAGCCCTTCTACCTTAACTGCTCACACCTTGAGCTTCCAGGCCCCAGGCTCTGTCTGACCTGGCGGGGTTGAAGACCTCTAGTTACACACTGAGCTCTTGCTGGAGCTGTCCACAGGGGTGTGCACAGCGGGTTTCATCCCTTGCCTGTGCTTCCTCTTGATTTGGAAGCAGCTCCTCCCTCGTCCTAAGTGCGAGCCTGGGGGAGAGGCAAGAGGGCAGTCCTCGAGGATACAGGGATCTTCTTTCCTCATCTTGTCTGTAATGAGTCCTACTAGCCCCTCATGCGTTCATTAACTTAGCCACCTGATGGATGGGAGCCCCCACTGGCAAGCAGGTCAAGTGGGCTTCTTATCACACTATGGAAGTCTAGGGGTCACCCAGGACAGTTCAGCTGGGGTAGACCCTCTCCATGAGGCTATGATGATGGTCCAGTCCTGATGGCTTTTGGAAGTTGAGTTTTCTATCCAGGCTCACACACCTTCGGACCCAATGCTGCTTCTATTCATGGGTTCCAGGCCATGCTCTGGTCTGTTAGACTGGAGGTCCTGAGAAGCCAGGCTGTCCCATAGATTCTTCACCTAAGGGTGCTCAAGCTGCCAGGTTTGCTTCTCGGGGTTAGAGGAGAGCCCTGGGGCTTGTTTCACTGTCATTGCAGGAAGCCTCGCTGAGAGCAGAGATAGGACAGATGGACAGACGCTGTGAGCGAGACTGAGGAAGGAGATGGGAGGAGGGAAAGAAAAAAGAAGGAAGGAGGGGAGAGTGGAATTTATTAATTCTTGGTTTGTGCATTTCATTTGAGAGAATTGGATCAGAGAGGGAGTTGATTTGTTGAAGGTAGGACAGGTTAGGGACAGACCTGGGACAGGACCTCATGTCCTCTAGATCCAGGTCAGGGGTTTCCTTTTGTGCTATGGACCACTTTCCCTATGGCCCAGGCTTTTCCCAATCTGCCTGGGTTTGGGGGACGTTTACAGCTGTGGAAATTTAGGACCGGACTTAGCTGGGGTGAGTTCTGTGTGACACTTGATTTAAAGAAAGGACTAGGGGCTATCATGTAGCCTAGCAGGCTAAGGGGCTTGCTGCCAAGCCTGACAACTTGATTTTGATTCCCAGAGGCCATATAGTAGTAGGAGTGAGCTAACTTCTTACAAGTTGTTCTCTGACCTTCACAGGGTCTGATGCTGGCTTTCAGGTCTCCCCTGGGGATGGTTGAACATTTGTAGAGTGGTTCCAGATTGTCCTTCTTCGCTGACCTGAGATGGGAAGGATGTACAATGGGAGTGCCACAGAGCTAGTACCCTGGGCTGAGACCTTGTGGATATGCACTGGGCTTCAAAGACAGAAATGACAGAGAGGCAGGCTAGTGAGTGAGGTTTCGAGTACCTAGTGGAAGGCTTGACCCATGGTTAGCACTAATGTCGACTGAATAAATGTCCAGTGGTAGTTAGGGTTTCCATAGAGGGGGGTGTGTCTTTTGACTTCCTCAGATTGATGAAACATTTGGTGCACATTGCTCTGAGGACAGTGTGAACTTGACTTCTATCTGGGGAATGGGGACCACCAAAGGGATAGTGTATAAGGCGTGGCCACATAGAGTCTGAGGACCCCCTCAGCCTCTGCATCAGAAGCTCTGGGGCATCAACAAGCCTTTCTGGGGGTTCTGGTCACCAACCACTTTGATGGTTTTCTAGATGACAAATAGTTCTCAGTCTTCTCATAGGCTGCACTAGCCTACCTTGTCACCAGCATAGGAGTCACAGTCTTACCTTTTCCGGAGCAGGTCTGGAGGAGCCTGGCTTTTCCTTCTCTGAATAGGAGAAGCCATGGTGGGTAGCATCTAGGGGCGGCTGACACTGCTTCTCAAGTAGATGGGTGGTCTGGTCCAAACAAGTTAGATAGGTCTGGAGAGACAGGGAATTTCTGTGACCAAGACCTTTCTTCCTTAAGAAATGCATATTCTAAAGCACCAATATTTGGTGGGGAAAGAAAGGAAGGAGAGGAAGAAAAGAAGGAGAAGAAGGAGGAGGAAGAGGAGGAGGAGGAAGAGGAGGAGGAGGAAGAGGAGGAGGAAGAAGAGGAGGAGGAAGAGGAGGAGGAGGAAGAGGAGGAGGAGGAAGAGGAGGAGGAGGAAGAGGAGGAGGAGGAAGGAGGAGGAGGAGGAGGAGGAGGAGGAAGAAGAGGAGGAGGAGGAAAGGAGGAGGAGGAGAGGAGGAGAGAGGAGAGGGGAGGAGGAGAGGAGGAGGAGAAGGAGGAGGAGAGAGAGGAGGAGGAGGAGGAGAGAGAAGAAGAAGAAGAAGAAGAAGAAGAGAAGAAGAAGAAGAAGAAGAAGAAGAAGAAGAAGAAGAAGAAGAAGAAGAAGAAGAAGAAGAAGAAGAAGAAGAAGAAGAAGAAAGAAGAAGAAGAAGAAGAAGAAGAAGAAGAAGAAGAAGAAGAAGAAGAAGAAGAAGAAGAAGAAGAAGAAGAAGAAGAAGAAGAAAAAGAAGAAATTCTGGATTTGGGGACCACTGACTATTCTGGAACTCACTGTGTAGACTGGAACTCACTGTATAGATAAACTGGCCTTGAACTCGAAGATTCTCACACTTCTGACTCTTGGGGGCTGGGACTAAAGGTGTACCTCACCATGTGCAGAGTGCCAGCGTAGTGTGTGGAAGGCTGAGCAGTTTGTGCTAAGTAAGCCTGTTGTCTTCCATCTGAAAGCTATCTGGCAATAGACTTTCCTCTCCCCAAGATAAGAAGTTAGATTTTACAAACTAGCTCTCCCTGGGGTCCCTGTTGCGAGGTTCCACTACACAAACTCCAAAGTGTAATGACATTCTCCTCAAACAGTGCTCTGTATTTGGGGATCTTTTATTTTTAGTCCTTTGGTGTTTGGTAGTTTTTGCTTCTCAGGGGGAATATGCCTCATGGCATCCCCTGTCCAGGGTTAAGTAATGCTGTGGTTCACAGAGAAAAACAGCAGGGAATTCTGTTCAAACACACTAGGAATATCTGGGGTGGGGGGGTTGTGGAGCCAGAGTTTGGGAAGAGCTGGGCGGTGCTTGGCTAGACACCACATAATATTCTATAGATCTTCAGTACCAGAACAGTTGGGAGAGGGGGAAGTGTGGATCCCAGAGAACAACTGACTTCATTTCCAAGAAAGTGCTTTTTATTGGGGAAAAAGTGCCGTGGTTTGCACAGCTGCAGTATGTCTCTAAATTGATAGTATAATTGAGATTTAGCCTTCCGGGTTATTGCTTGAGAGAGGAGCACTTTTGCAATGTGTAATTTGAGACTGGTGTGTAGAGGATCTGGGCAGAAGGGGTGAGGAAGCCCTCAGGTTGGGCTTGTGTCTCTCGATCATTATGACTGCTCAGTGGTCAGAATCATAGCAATAAGCGGTTCCAGGTTCCCTCGTGCCTACCTAACCCTGTGTGCTCTCCCAGGTGAATAGCGGCCATCTTATGCCACCTACATGATAGATGCAGGACAGATAGTTCTTATTTTCCTAGTTGAAACTAATAAGGGTTAGGGAAATTAATTTGCCTAGGGCCCAGCTGTAGTGCAGGTAGTACAGGCAGGGTTCGAATCCTGGCTTATCAGACTCCAAATGCAAAAGCACCTCTGGCTGGGCTGCCACATGGCAGATCCATTCCCTCAGCTCTCTAGCTCTCCGCCTGGGTTAGTGCTTTCTGGGACTCACCTATCTAACCAGACCTGTTCAGGCACCAGGGGTCTGAGAAAGGTTCTTGTGAAAAGCCTCTGTTCTGGCTCGGCTAATTGTGGGTCTCACAGAGCTCAGGTCAGATTTGTAAGGAAGCATGCAGTTTGTAGATCTGGCCTGCCACCTTCAGCCTGCTAGGTACTTGAAAGCAAGGGGAGCATTTCTTATCTCTCTGTCTCTTTGTGGTTATCTCTGCCCCGGTGTCTCTCTGTCTCTTCTCTGTCATAACACAGTGCAGAAGGAAAAGCTCACTGGCTCTCCCTGAGCCATAACTTAAATTCTCTTTCAGCCTTGAGAAGAAAGCCTTCTTGATGCTCACACTAGTAACGCCTCTCTAATCTTCCAACAAACGTCAGGCGTCAGCACTGGCCTAAGTATATATAATGCTGTTTGTTTCTCTTATAATTACCCTTCTCAGTTACCTTCTATTTATGGCGAGCATTTAAAAAAAATGACTAGGGAAAGTTATTCATAAAACACCTTCAGAAAAAGACGGCAGACTGGGGAGATGACTCTGTGGATAAGAAGGTTCTCTGTTCTCTAATGAAGACCTGAGTTCAAATCACAAAACCCACGTAAAGACCAGGTGAGGTTGTACATGCATACAACAGAGCTACAGAGAAAGCGGAGGAGGAGGGTCACTGAGGCTGCTTGTCAACCTAGCTCTAGGCTCAGTGAGAGACCTTGCCTCAGGGGATAAAGTATAGAAAGAAAGAGTAGGAGTCCTGCTGTTCTACACACACACACACACACACACACACACACACACAGATGCACACATCATGCACACACAAATCATGCACCAACACATACACATACCACACACACCACACACACACATACACCACATACACACATGCAAGCACACACAGATCATGCACGAACATGCACAAACACACGCACATACACCACACAAGCACACACACACACACACACACACACACACACACACACACACACATTTAAAATGAAAGGCAGATACTGAGCCTGGGGTTTGGAATGCCATAATCCTGATGTCAGCCCCGACTCACCCTGGGGCCGTCTCCAGTTCCTTATAGAAAATTATCATCTTCCCTCACTTTTACCTCCCCACCCCCAGCTTCTATCAGCTCCTGTCTGTCACACTTACTATTGTCCTTGTCTGCCCCCCAACACCTATGACATCTCTCTTTCCTGCACCTGTTTCTCCACCATGTCACCTCCCCTTCCGTCCTCCATCTTTTGTCATCTCCACTGTCTACCTTTCTTTTGTGTACCCCATCTACCGTCCACCTTCTCTCCGCCCATCCGCAGCCCATCATTTTCCATCAGAGCTACTTCCCAATACGTCTAGTTTCTGTCTTCTGCCTCCCATCCTCCACCCCATTATCTTCTTCCTCTCTGTCACCCACTCTCTCTCCCATCATCCACTGCCTTCGGCACCCTCCACCTGTGTTACCACAATGCCCTTCTTCTTCTATGGTGGGGTTCTTGAGGCTCCTTATGAGAGCTACAGCTCCTCCTCTTCTTCTTAGTTTTCCATATGGTTCTCATGGCTCCCACATGCATTCCCTGGAATCCCCAGAGATCATAATCGGGAATTACAAAGCATTAACCAGTCTGTGAGTCATTTGTGTGTATGTATGTTCGTGTGTGTCTGTGTGTGTGTGTGTGTGTGTGTGTGTACACAATATATTTATTTCATCTGTGTACCAATAGCACTCTGTTTTAGTATTAAGAATGATGGTAGATTTAAAGAGTGATATTTCTGTAGGAGTTCAGTTCTTTCTCTGTCCACTTAGGTGGGTGGAAGATAGTGGACTTTAAGGATATATGACCTTATACTTTGTAAATTCATCCATCAGCCTTTAGCTTATGCATCTTTCTAAGAATTCTGGTGGGACATAGGGAGTCGGGGCATGCGTCATTGTCTCCAAAGGACCGAGAAGGGACTTGAAGGCCAGATGCGGTGGGGTTATCAGGACACACAGTTGAAGGGTGAAATAACTGGCCAGATGAGCCTTCGGTAGGCCCTTCCTTTGCTTGGTTCTGTATACACCACATGTCATGCCCATTTTTCTGTTAGATAAACCAAGGCACAGAGGTTCGTACTAGAGAAGAGGGTGAGGCTACCCAGGTGTTTCCTAATGGGGAAGAGGTTTTCATTTCAGGACTTGACCGAAGATGGGGATCTGGTGCTGGGTGTCAGGTGCAGGGGTTTATGCTCTCCAGATCCCAAGATCCCAGGACACTGGGTTTAGACCCACGTGCCTCCTGGGTTCTGCAGGCTTGGATCTAGGTTTTGTTTGCTAAGCGGAATTTTCCAGCCCCCAGCCGGGAGGCTGGCAGAGCTAGCTTGCTGCTAATTTCATTTTCCTAACTCACCAGCTTGGCAAGGTTTGGCCTCCCAGCTTCAGTCTCCTGGAGCCTCATTCCCACCTCTCTTAGCCAAAGAAAGCGAGCAAGCTGTGACTCACCAGAGATGCTCATTGCTAGTTCCTAGCCATAAGGAAGAAAAAATATGTATCTGCGGAACTTCTGCCCTTATGTCCTAGCTCTGCCGCTTCTGCTTGCTGGGGAACGGCTTCCATGCAAGAGGAGAAAAGCAAAAGTGTTAGCGTGCCTGGGATGAGGGAAGACTGGCTGGCTCACTTCATTTTAATGTCTTCTGAAAGGGGGACTGCAGCAGGGGGACTTAGCTGAGTAAGTTAGATAGCATCCTGGGGGCCATTTTGAAAAAAAGAGCGGGTGACCCCAGGAAAAGGAGAGAGGAAGCACAGGTTTCCCACACTCCACCCTCATCTGTCACCTGTGCTCTGGAGATTGTTTTCTGCAGTCCTAACATAATGCTGATGGTGTATAGAATGAGGCGGCGGGCACCCCAGGACCCAGCAGCCCCATCCACCTGCAACCTCCAGCTGCACCATCCACCACTTCCGCCGCTATGTACCTTGCTTCCTATACGTCACTTGTCTTTACTTAGTTTCTTAAATGCATGCACCAAACTCCTTGCCCCTCAGAAAGGCCACCCTTCTAGTACTTTTCCTTAGCTGCCTCTAATTCGTCTTAGAAGCCCACCTTACCTCTCTCCTCGTAGACTTCACTGAACCTCGAAGTCAGGTCTCGAGACCCTTGCTCTGAGCCTCTATGGCGCTGCATGCCTCTTCATTCTAGCACTTTCTGGCCGTCTAATTCTACATTCACCTGGGACACCTCCAGTGTCGCTGTCTTCCCCCAACATACTGTCTACTATGTGGAGAACACAATGCTCAGGGCCATCTTGGAGCCTGGCCCTGCAGAGTGCCCAGCAGGAAGACATGGCACCGATGAGCCGCTGAATAATAACCAGAGAGCTCTTTTCTGGTGCTTAGTGACATGGTTTGAATAGCGAGGCCACACGCATAGGCGACCTTTACATGGTTATATCCATAGAGGGTAGACATAGGCAAGGACCCCTCCCAGGGCAAGTTGTCTTTTTGTTTCACCTTGGTGGCTTTATTTGGGCCTGGTCCCCTTCTACAGAATGACCAGCTCCAACTCTCATCCTGGCTGTGGACAGCTCACCTGATGTGTTCGTTGCTTTTTGGTGACTTATGGAAGAAAAAGTTTATTTTTGTTGGCTTAGGGTTCCAGGGGGAAGTCGATAATGGCTGAGGATTCATGGCAGCAGACAACCCGAGCAGAAAGCTGACAGGTTATGCCTTCAATCACAAACATGAAGCAAAGAGTGAGATCTGGAAGTGGGCTGAGACTAATCCCCCTGAAGCCTGGCTAGTGATGGGTCTCCACTAGCCAGGATGCACCTTCCCAGAATGCACCTGACCAGGGACCAAGTGTCCACATAGAGGAGCCTATGGAAGACATTTCTCATTGGAGCCACTTTGCCCAGCATTTAGTTGGCCTGAGCTGGGCCCCACACATTTGTGTGTCAAAAGGACAGGGAGGAGATGGGAAGGCAGCGCTGGCTGTTTCCCGTTCGAGGTGGAACTTCAGAGTAGGTGTGCTGCTCAGAAGGCAGATGGGTTCATTCTCCATGCCTGTCCCTTCCGTGTTCCTTGGCACGGGAGTGGGAGAGTTGCCTCTGTGATTGCAGCCGAGTCAGACTCTGGGGGAGGGGATTGTCTCTCATCCCAGCCAAACCTCTAACGTGTTCTTCATGCTCCAAAGGCTATTTCTGCCTCCCTGGGTGCCCAACCATAAAACAGGTGTCATGCTGGATTCTCTCTCCTCAGCTCCCATCCTAAACCCTCTCAGTTGGCCTCCCAAGTCCAGTCAATACCCAGGTCCTGGATCCCTCAGCTTCTCCCTTGGCCCTGGATGTCACCACCTATTCTCTCAGGGTCCCACTCTGGATGGACAGTTCATCCCTTTACACACACACACACACATACACACACACACACACACACACACACACACACACGTTTAACTTTAGGTCCTTCTATGGCTCCTGATTACTTCAGGATGCATCTTAAACTCTCTAATAACACTTAAAGGCCGCTTGCTGTTGGTTTCTACCTTCTTCACCATATTCACCAGGTACAATTTGCCACCCTGGGTCTTATCCCAGAGCATCACATGTGACTCCTCAGCTGCCTGTCAGCTTACCAGCATGCCCTTTTCAACTTTTTTTCTGGTCTTTGGGCCATATTTCTTTACCCAGAAGGCTCTGCCTTGGGGATGTCCATGCTAGCCTTTAATCCCCCAGTCTAGAAAGTGCTTTCTTTAAAAAGATATTGATGAACACCCGACTTCTGCATATGGTATGGGAAAGGCTCTGAAGCCTCTTTCCCATGAATG
>NC_137972.1:33431632-33522209 GCF_963924665.1 Micromys minutus
TGGGCAGTCTGGGAAAATGGAGGCAGATGTGAGCCCTGAAATAGAAACCAACAGAAAATTTATCAATCACTTTGAAATTTTAAAAGTTTAGGTATACCTATACAAATATATCTCCTTGAATGTTTTAATAATTTGTATACCTTCTAGAATGCATATACATTTCCCCCTGTGTAAGATCATGCCACAGTTTTGATTTTGCTGCACACTTATGTCACCTACCAGACTTATATAATGCTGTCTGTCGAAATTTTCCCATGCCGAAAATGCTTCCTTCTATTTTGAATGATGGCATAGCATTTTGTTATATCGGCTTACCCAGACCTACGCACCTGATCTCTTTCTGATGAACACTTGGGTAACTGCCACTCTTCTATTGTTATAAAAGGCCCACCGTGAGCTTTTCCCCCTTATCTGTTGTTACTTAGGGTCAATTCCCACAATGAGAATCACAGGAAAGCTGATTTACTTTAAGACTCTGGTGGAACACCCATTGCTAAAAGAAAGGATTTACCCAGGGAACTGTCCAGGAGCCAAGGGTAAAGAAAACTGTCACTTTTGATGTTCCCTGAAGCCTTTGTCCAGAGCTTCCGTCACAATGCCTGGCTCAGTGGAGGCTGAGTGTAAATGTGTGAAGAATTGAATTTTCTGTAGAATGGGTGTGTCATGTAGCCTTATCCTCTCAGTCTGTTGAATGAGGCTGACACCAGCTGCTCCTTGGGACCTATGTGAAGTCCAAACATGCTTTCCTGTGTGGAAAGACCTCAGCTGGAAACTATAGTCCTTAACATTTAAGAAGGAGAACAATCCTGGTAGTATCCTTTTAAAAACCTGTATGTCCTGTATATCTTCAGACTTGTGGCTTAAGCTTGTGCCTTGGTTTCCTCTTGTGTGAAATGCCCACTGGCCATTCCAGCGAGTGTCAGACAGGGATAAGTCATTCTCCTGTGATCTATGTATCCTTAGGCTTATGACTTAAATGGACTGGGCCTCAGTTTCTCACTTGTAAAATGGGTTGGAAGCACCCTGGAAGGACTTGGCAGTACCGGCTGCTCTGCCCTTGCTCAAAGCTGGCTGTGACCTTAGGCCAGCAGAGATGGTAACACATTGTAGCTCAGCCCTTCTTCTCAGGTACCGATTTGGTGGCCTGGTGACCCAGCACTGCTAGACACACAAGGAAGGTGACTTATAGCAGAATCACTTCTCTAAGGTCTGAGCTTGGATCGTCTGTTTTGAGAATGACACCTGCAGAACACTAGCCACAGGCTTATGTCCTCCCACCTCACAATACGTCCCGAGTTTCCTCTTGATCCTGTGTTTAGGAAATGTGGTCTGAGTTTAATATTTGCATAAGCAAACATAATTAGAAAGTTAAACACAGTGTCCAAAAAAAAAAAAAAAAAATCCCACAGTGCTTCACAGAGACCAGCTGAGAAGCTCTAGCTGTCTGCTGGTTTGGAGTCCTAGTCCCAGCATGGTCCTCGCCCGCTGTTCCTGTTGCAGCCTTTTCCCAGGTGGGGCTGACTTAGGGAGAAAGGGTTGTCAAGGCCTTTAGGAAAGGAAGGCTCTTTTTTCCTGGGCTGAGCCCGGGACAAGGGAGATAGATCTTTGCGGCTCTCATTTGGTCTGACAGCATCTCACTTGTGATGGAGGGTAACAGGGCAGGAAATAATGAAAGATGTCCACAGCTGGGCCCCTGGCTGCCTCGTTATCAGGCCTGTCCTGTAGAACAAAGAAAGTGAGTTGGCCCCTGTGGGCTGGAGAGTGTCAGGGACAAGTGTGCCTGGCTGATTTAGCCCAGCAAGGCCCCTTTGTTTTGTCCACATTATACAGAACTCAGAGCTAAGCTCCGAGCTCCTGAGAGAGTTCCCGCACCTACCTCAACCACTTATGGACTAAGGCCAGGACAAGCGATGGAGAGATGTATTTCATTTTATGTGGATGGGAGAAAGCCTTGAGCCATTTTAAGGAGAGCCCAAATGTGGCTTTAGCACCTTTCCATCAGTGTGACAGAACTTTTAGAGTTTGTTCCTGCACTGTCTCACTGACTACCCTAGCCAGTCTCTGTAAGCCTCAGTTTTCTCATCTGGGAAGTGGGTCTGGTACAATACCTATAGTAAGGACTACTTAGAAGGCAGAGGCAGGTCAGATGCCAACAGAAGGTACAGCACTGAAACCCCACTCAAGAAATGGAGGCTCATTAATGGTTCCTAATATGGAGACTTGTAGCCACCCTAGGACCCTAGTGCTTGGTAGGGGTTTCCAGACCACCCACCCAGTCTTGCTGTGGCAGTGGAGCTGCAGGAGGTCAGGAGTGGCCTCCATGGGCCTGAAATATTTGTCCCGTCTGCCATCTTCACAGAGAGCAGCATGCTGTTTAACTTGATTCTCATTCTCCCATCATTCCCCACGCTTCCTTTCATAGAGTCTGGGGGTTTTGTTGTCTGTTTGTTCATATTGTTTTTACTTGGTTATTTTTGAACTTCTTGTTTTATGTGCGTAAAGTTTAGCCTACATGTGTATATGTGCAGCATGCGCAGTCAGTGCCTGTGGAGGGCAGAAGAGAGAACTAGATTATCTGGAGCGGGTTTAATAGGCAGTTGGGAGCTGTCATGTGGGTGCTGGGAACTGAACCTGTGTCCTCTGCAGGAGACAAAATTGCTCTTAACCGCTCTCTGACCTTGGGGACTCTGTTCTAAGAAATGGCAGCACCACAAATTCCAGAACCCCAAGATCTGTTGTCCAGCTGGTCAGGAAGCTGAGTCAGCATGAGTTCAAGTTCAAGGCCAACTCAGGCCACAGAGTAAATTCAAGGTTAACCCAGTGAACTTAGTGAGATCCAGTTTCAAAAACAGAAAGGTGTGTACGTGGCCTGTCAGAATAAAGATATTCGAAAGAGACAGTTGTGACTCTCAGTCCAGACCAATGAAACAATGAACCCCAAAGAAATAAGGATTTCTCCAGCTAGCAGATTTCTCAAGCTGGCAAAAGAAAAAAGTGTGTGTGTGTGCTCACACACATGCACGTCTGTGTACATTTGTCTCCGTGAAAGAGATTTCATCACAACTTACTAACAACTTGTCGGGTAAGACTGAATCCCAGACAGAGCTGTGTCAGTGGGTAAAACCACACCTGAGATAGGACAGCATAGCTTTAGCTCTTTCTTTAAATGGCCGTCTCACTTCCGAACCCCAGGGTTGTTCTGGATCTTCTGTCCCTTTTCTCAAAGTGGCCAACATTGATAAATCTTCTCTTTCTGCTTCCTACCTTTCATTTGGACGTTTTTACTGCTTTGTTAAGGGCAGGTTGCTGGCCCTGACAGTTACAGACTGTGACCCCCTCTACCCAGTTCAGTATCAAAGAGGTTTGAGATGTAGCCCAGAGACTGAACTCTTGGGTAGTATTCATGACTAACACTGCACTCAATCCCCACCAGGGAAAGTCATTCAGAAGTTCATGGTGATGGGCTGGCTTTAAGGGCAGTGGTCTGGCTCAGACAGACCCATGTGAGACTGAAGGAGATCCTAGAGGCAATCTGAAATGACCAGGGCCCATGGCTGTGGATAACAGAAATTCCAAGATAACCTTGGCTTCAGGCATGGGGGTATTTGGGACACAGATATTATTACCAGAAAATAGTCTGTATTTTTGCCATGTGGCTCTGGTATCTGTTCCTCTTTTCCAGAAGACTGAAAGGGAGCCTTTGTTAAAAGTTAGTTTGTCTCATTCTCATGAGCAGGTGGCTCCCAGCAGCTCCAGGCTTATATCTTATCTGTTTTAAGTCCTTTTGTCTAGCATTAGATCTTCTAAGGGCTGATTGGCCCAGCACAGTCATGTGATGACCAATGACCTTGTGTCTGTGGTCAAGAAGCTCTCTTCCCTGACTAAGTGTAGGTAGATGCTCATCTCTGGAGCAAGAGGTGCTCAAGTCTGCTGATCCACAGAGCTGAGGATGGGTGAGGGTGGCTCCCCAAGAAAAGTTGGGGTGTCCTTATGAGGATGAAGAGATAATAGATGGCCACTGAGCTCTCTCTTCCTGTCCTTCTACCACATTTAACTAGATGTCCCTCAACAAAGGATGTGCCTTACCTCACAGGACTGCTCAGTCTATCTGAGGACAGCTGTGATCAATAGACAGTCCTTCGATGCAGAAATGAAATATTACAAGTTTTGTTTTGGTGGCACCCTTGAGGGCTACAAATATCCAATAAACACAGAAACTTGTTCATTGCTTGGGGACAGGAATCAAGATAATCCGCCAAGGTCTTTGCTTCCTGGAGTGAAATATTTCTGTTCACTTGAATCTTCACTACCATTTGCTTGTGGTTTCTCCTGAAGCTTCTCACTATGGGCTGCGCTGAGTTCCTTTGACCTGTAGTAGTTCATGGGGAGAGGCATTCAGGAGAAAGGACTGACTAGCTTTCAGTCGAAAGGGCTATCTCAACCCTTCAACTCAATGGTAATGTTTCAGCTGAAACCTCCAGATAGTTTTTGCATCAATGCTCTGTGAATCTGGCCTGACTTTGGCACCTCCCCCCACCCATGTTTGACCCTTTTCAAACTTTATCTCATTAGATTCTGGCCAAATGACTTGAGGGATTGGCGGGGGCTGGGGGGGGGCAGCAAGCAGGTAGCTTTTTCAGAAGGCATGAACTCTGTTGGAAAGGCCCATATCATAACTTTTTCATGTTGTTACCTTCTGTGTTGAGCTGAATGAGATGTCTCCTGTAAGTCTTGATCCCTGGTCCCCAGTTGGTTGCTGTTTGGAAAGGATTAGGAAGTGTGGCCTTACTGAAGGAAGTATGTGACTGGGTCCAGGCTTTGAAGTTTCAAAAGGCTCCTTCTCTCTGTCTCCTGTTGTGGTTAAAGATGTGAGTTCTCAGCTGTTTCTGCCACCTTGCCTGCACTCCACCACCACAGATTCTAACCTGCTGCAACCATAAACCCAATTAAATACTTGCTTTCTTAAGTTGTTTGGTCATGGTGTTTTATCATAACAATAGAAAAGTGACCTATGTATCTTCTAATGACAATGTGTTGGCTCTGTGTTTGAGTCTTTTCCCTTGGGATGTAGAAAGTGGAGCTAAGCTTGAGAATGAGTTAGACATGAGGGTGACTTGAGGGTTGGTGTTGAAGGGTAAACATGAGTCTTGCAGTTGGGGAAAGAGAGTTTGGAGCTCTGAAGCAAGGCAGGAGCTCAGCAGGCAGAATAGATCAAGGCGGAGGTCAGAGATACACCAGAACTGAGGTATAAACAGCAATCTAAGCAGATCAGCTCTTAAACACAATCTGCTTGGTTCTCATTACATTCTCACAGTGCTTCTCCACCTTCCTAATGCTGCGGCCCTTTAATATGGTTCCTCATGTTGTGGTGACTCCCAACCATTAAATTATTTTTGTTGCTACTTCATAACTGTGATTTTGCTACTGTTGTGAATCATACACTTCTGTTTTCTGGTGGCCTCCCCAAACGGGTCTTGTCCCACAGGTTAGATGGAGACAAGAAAATCAGGAGTTCAAGGCCAGCCTCAGCTATACAGTGAGTTTTAGACAAGCCTGAGCTACTTGAGGCCCTGTCTCACAAAATCCAAACACAAACCATACAAAACAGTGTTTCCCACTGCCCAACCTCCCTAATGTTGTCCAATACATTGTATTGACTCCTTTATTTTATCTTCCTAGCCTTTGATTTTGAGGTCTTACCCTTAAACATAACCTGCCAGTGAGTGCACATTGCTGGGCTCCGCCATCACAGTTGTGGATTCAGTGGGTTTGGGGATCTGCATTTCTAACCAGTTCTAAGCTGACTGTGGAAATGAGCCTGGGAAGGACTTCCAGTGTAGCCTCCTTGTTTTACAGATAAGGCAACTGAGGCCCATGTCTGCTAAGGGCATAGTCTTCCCCAAACCCAGGTATTTGACTCAGCTGTGAATCTACCCCTTCATGGTACACCAGCTGGGGGGGGGGGTCACTGTGTGTCATGCTCATTCCTCTCACCCCGGTTGTTTCTGAGACTAGGTATTGAGGCCCATCCCATTCGCAGCCTTGGTCTGCTTTCTTCAGCTTCCTTAACAATAGCCGTCCATTATTCTGCACTCCGATGCCTGTAGAATTTAATTACTTGCCCTGGCCGTGATGTGAATTTGATTGCTGGAAGCTGCAGCATTCTGAAGCACTAATGAGGAGAGACTCTTAGCAGAGCCGAGAGGGCGTTTGGGGGGCCAGTGTTTGAAAGCAGCCATTCACTGTGTGGCAACAAGGACTTGCTCTTGAGTGAGTTTTCTCGTCCCCGCCTCGAAGATGTCCGTCGCATTTCATAAATAAATCAAGGCTTTTGTGTCCAATAATTGCTTTGCTTTGTAACAGAGATCAAAAGCAGCCATGGCCTTGGATTCAAAGCCAAGTTTATTTTTCAATTTTTTTTTCCCTTGCAGGAGAGAGTGAGGGTTTGCAAGCTGCAGGGTCCAGCAGTGAGGTCTGCATTGGCGCAGGGAGAACAAAGAGATGAGGGACCTCAGCCTGCCTCCTCTGTCTCCTAGGGAGACAGCCTGTGAGGCAGACCTCAGCAGGCTTTTCCAGTCGTTTAGTACTCATAGGCCAGTGCTCTTATGATGGCAGATAAAGAATTATAGCAGAGAGAGGATCAGTGAGCGCTTGTTCTATACAAGGCCCTAAGGGCCCTACGTGCTCTGAATTCTGTAAGTCAGAGAGGAAGATACTGTCATTACCCCATTTTACAGAAAAGGAACTCAAGAAGGTGGAGGCTTTAGCTTAATGTCCAACTCAGTGGTAGAGACAGGTGATGAACAAGACCAGAAATAGTCCAAACAATGGCCTCTCTTGGGGAGCTTACAGGGTAGTACAGAAGTTGAAGAAATGGTTTGTTTGGATGCAGGGGGAGGGGTGGTCATCCTTACCCAAGTTCTTTCAGAGGGAGGTCCAAGAAGGTATGATATTTGGGGATTCAGTACTGTAGCAAACCTGGATAGTTAAAGCCCATCACAGCTTGGCTTCCACAGGAAGTAGACTCTCAGACAGAAGCCCAGTGCAGATTGGGTTGGGGTCCCACCTACAAAAGGAAGGGGATGGGGGCAGTGGCTTCAAAGGACAAAGTGTGTGGTCGACTCATCGAGAAGCTGAGATGGCCCTGCATTGGCTTGACTATTCGTTGGTTGGTGATTGTCTCTAGGAGTGTGTGGGGCGGGAGGGAAGGGTGCAGGGCTTCTTCAGCCTACAGTAGCATTTCCTAGGAGGTTTCTTAGTCCTGAAGGGGAGCTTGAGTGTTAAGTGGCCTTGACAAATACACGGAGCTTTGGGGAAAACCAGAGATGCTAAGATCAGTGGGAAAGGCAGCCCAGCACTACAGCTGAGCTCCACCGCAGTCTGCCTTCTCATTTTCAAAGCGGAGCTGATGGACATCTTCCTCCTATGACTGCACAATTAATAGATGCTGTGAAATGCCCACCTCGTACACAGTGGGCAATGAGCTCGTGCTAGTGAATAATAGTGCTGCTTGTAGGCCTTTGGGAAGACTGGAGACAGGATGCTAGGAAGGTTTTCTTAGGGAGCACAGGTTAAACAAATCTAAGGAAGACACCAATTGCTTCTAAAGGATGGTGGCTTTGTCTTCCTTTTTTATAACCTCATGTTTCTTTTTTTTTTTTTTTTTTAACCTTATGATGTTGACTAGGACCTCTAGCCTGTAGCGCACGGAGGAAAAGATACCCTTGATTTCTAACTTCTTACTGTTTAAGGAAAAAAAAATGGGGAAATTGGGAGCACTAAAGACCCCCACAACCTGATGAAGAGGGTTTACCAGCACCACTAGCAAATCACACTTCCTGCTTTGTGACTGCTCACAAGATTAATATGCGCATGTTAAGAACACTTCTGTGTGCCAAGCCAAATCAGTGAGGAAATGTCATTAAGATGCATACATCAGGAGAGAGGAGAGAGTGCAGATTAATGCCCTTGATGCACAAATTAGCCACATCCCAAGAGTTTCGGTAATGGTCTGTCATTACTGTTCAGATATACATATTTTATAGTTCCCATTGTAATTCCTTCATTTTACATAATATTCAAAATTATGCGCTTCTTCCTCTCATCTCAAATGTTTTTGTTTTGCTTTTGAGGCAGGGTCTCAACATGTATCTTTGGCTGGCCTGGAGCTTGCAATGCAGAGTGGGTTAGCCTTGAACTAACAGGAATCTGCTTGCCTCTCCCTCCCAAGGCTGGGGTTAAAGATATAAGCTACCATGCCTAGCCATTTCAAATATTTTTAATAGCTTTTTATTATTTTAAATTTCTAACTTTATTGTAGTTTGGGCTAGAGATACATATGGCTTAGCAGTTAGGAGCAATGCCTGCTCTTACAGAGGACGTGGGTTCAGTTCCCAGCACCCACACAGTAGCTCATGATCTTTCGTAACTTCAGTTTCAGGGGAGCTAACACCTTCTACAGACATCTGATGGCATCAGGCATGCATGTGAGATACATACATACATACATACATACATACATATACATGTATATATGTGCAAAACACTTATATGCATAAAATAAATAAAATCATACATAATTAAAGAAATTTAGAAGAAAGATTAATTTATGATATATGTATATTGAGTGTCAATACCTGTAGAGTTCAAAAGAGGGTATCAATCTCCTGGATCTGAGATAACAGGGAATTGAGGGAGTTGGGAGCACAACTTGGCGCCTCTGTAAAAGCAGTATGTACTCTTACCTGCTGAACCATCTCTTCAACACAGTAAATTTCAAAAAGAATTATATATACTCCAAAAGAAAAATATTAGTAAATTCTATTATATAATAAAAAAAAACCTGACCCTACAACAACAAACAAAGCAACAGACTGATAGGCAAAATGCATTTGAGACAAGGAGGAGATATTTGGTCTTCACAGAATTAATAAAATTTTAATACCCAGAAAATAAAATCAGCTTTTACAAATGTATAAGGAAGGAGCAAAAACAAGCCCAATTGGATCATGGGTAAGAGGCAAACACAAACAATGTAGCTGCAGTACTAAAAATTAAGAAAGGACACTCAAACTGATAGGCAGAAGATGCTTGAAATACAGCTTGATGGCAGGTGGATTGTCAAAGTCCCTGGAGGAGACCGGCATATAATGCATCAGGGATTGTCATAGGAATGTAAATTGTCCAGTATCAATGGAGGAAGTAAATGGCCTATTATTAATAGAAGAAAAATTACAGACCACAACCAAGCAATTCCATTTTTAAAAATAACCCAAAGATGTTCTGAGCCATCTGCACACACACAACTTTTTATGGAGATTTTTTTTTCTATAAACACTTTAATATTTGGCTAACAGCTGTAGGCTACAGTTTGTAATCTCAGGGAAATCAAGGCAAGGATCCCCAGCTACATTACAGTCAAGAACAGAGAGAAGATGGGGATTGATGCTGCCCGCTTGTTTATCCTGGTCTAGCTTCCTTTGCTCATACACAGTTCAGGTCCCCTCTTAGGGAATATGCTGCCCACAGGGGGCCGGGGCAATGAAAAATTAAGATGATGCCCCACAGACATGTCCACTGTTTACCCAAGGAAATTCCTTATTAAGCTTCTGTTCTGTGGGCTGGAGAGATCCTAAGAGTACTGGTTGCTCTTGCAGAGCACCTGGATTTAGTTCTCAGCACCCATGTGGTGGCTCACAACCCTCTCTATGTCCAGCTCCAGGAATCCCGACACCCAGTAAGTAAATGGTTAATTAAACAGCTATGGCAATAGCATGCTAGAACAGTCATTGATAATTCAGATCAAGGCTCTACATCTGGTAGTAAAAATTTGGGTAAAACTTGAAAATATGATGGTAAATCTAGGTGGCTGTGGGCCCGTAGAGCAGACACCAACTATAGGTCCGTCACTGAAGAATAAGGGGTTGGGAAGAATGCAAGAAAACTTCAGCTGTCTAACATTTCACTTTCTAAATAGTTTCAGAGAAGAAAAAGTGGCTCCAAATTTTAATAATTATTAAGCTTAAGTAGTGTGTATTTTGCTTTTTGTTTTGTTTTGTTTTGTTTTAAATATTGGAGAGTTTCAAGTGAGGGTAAAAGTCAGTTGAAACAAGCTGGGTCAGGAAGGCTCCTCAGTGTCAGACAGAGGGCTGGGGCTGTGTTTTCTATACACCAAAGACCCACTGAAAATTCTTGACTGAGATTCATTCACTCAATGAGTCTATCTTACTAGTGAAGTGCTCAAAGTCACACTGAAAGGTGACTAATTTTATGCACACATGTGATATCTTTGAAAGCAGAAATGCTGAACCAAAGTGGGGAAGCTACATGCCGTTACACACATTCTCTTACAGCACAGTAGTGATAGAGTGCTCTCTGGGTGGATTAGGGAAGGTGATATGAAAATGGAAAGGAAGGAAGGATGAGTAGATGGGAGGTTGGAAGAGTAGACAAATGAGTGGATCTGTAGGGGAGCAGAAGGACTGATGAATGGGTAAGTAGAGAGGTGGAAGTGTAGGTGGGTAGGTGGATAAATGTCTAGTTCAGTGGGTGGATAGATGGATAGGTGAATGAATGAGTGAATATTTATGTGCTTGGCTGGATGGGGAATGGGTGGTGAATGGATGGATATGAGATAAGTGGGAAGATGAATAGATGGATGGATGGTTGGATGGATGGATAGATGGATGAGTGGATAGATGGATGGGTGGATGGATGAGTGTATGGGTGGATAAATGGGTGGGTAGATGAGTAGATGAATGCGTAGATGGATGGATGGATGAGTGGATGGATGGGTGGTTGAGTGGATGGATGGGTGGATGAATGAGTGGGTAGGTAGATAGATGGGTGGATGGATGGGTGGATGGGTGAACATATGAGTAAGGCATTTTTGAAATGCTAATGTAATTCTCATTCTTCCTCCACCACAAACAATGCAAACAAAGCAGAAGATCATGCTGTGCAGTGGTAGGGAGTTAAAGAAATGTCTTGGGTCCGTGACTTAGTGGTTGTAAATGACTGGTAGTGTTTCCAGTGGAGCACATGAGCCTAAGAGCATCCACAGGCTTGAAGCTAACACTGAGAGGGAGACAACACCAAACTGAGAACTGATCAGCTGAAAGTCTTCATAAGAAACTGGCCTTGCATGTTCCCAGTACAGGGGGCTCCTACGGTCAGATATTAGTTCCTTATCTGTAAGAGATTCTAGCAGAAAAAAGAAAAAAGAAAGCAATTGGAAAATTGTCAGCCACCATCAGGATATAGCCAAGAAAGATTACTTCTGATAAGTTCTATGCCCACAGACATACAGCTTAGCGTTCTATACCGTTTCTGCTTGCAGGAAAGCCAGGGGTTGGGTAGGGAATCTAGTCACTCATGGTAACTGATTCTACAAGATGTCATCTAATATTTACAATGACCAGAAGCACAGCCTTGTAAATATTAGTATGCTTTCTAGAACAAGGCATAGGGACATCTGTGTACTAGGGCTATTTTTAAATATTTCCAAACCACCAACAACAACAACACTACCACCACCACTACCACCACCAACAACAACAACACCAACAACAAAGAACAAAAAAGAAAAAGGGAGGACTTTCTCATAGAGGCAATAGAATAGAAAGACTAAGAACAGCATGCTTACCGTCTGTATTAATCAGGGTTCGCTAGAGTCACAGAACTTATGGAATGTCTTTCTATACTGAGGGGATTTATTGTGATGATTTATAGTCTACAGTCCAACTAACCCAATATCGGTCAGCTGTGAATGGGAAGTCCAAGAATCTAGTAGTTACTCAGTCCCATGAGGCTGGGTGTTTCAGCTGATCTTCTATAGAAGTAGGTTCCAACAGATGTGTTGCCAAGTAGGTGCAAGCAGTCATAGAAGAGTGAATCTTCCTTCTTCCAATGTCCTTACATGTGTCTCCAGAATAAGGTGTGGCCCAAGTTAAAGGTGTGTACCATCACGCCTGGATCTGGGACTTGCTTTGTCCAGGTTGACAATGTCCTTAGAGATTTCCTTGCCTTAGTCTTCTGGAATTAAAAAATGTGTACCACCTTGCCTGGGCCTAAGCTTTTTTTTTTTTTTTGGCCACTATGCCTCAAGATCTCCATGCCAAGATCTGGGTCAGAAACCTGTGTCTTCCAGCCTCAAGTTCTGGATGACAGGTGAGCCATCCAATTCTGGATTGTAGTTCATTCCAGATATAGTCAAGTTGACAATCAGGAATAGTCATTGCACTGTTGTAGTAACAGTGGGCCAATGATGTCCCCCAAACAACCGATCTAGGCTCACACAGGCACCTGAGAACAGTGTAGTGATCAGCATGCACCAGGTGGACCAGAAACACAGCTAATGCTGTCATTATCTCCAGTGATATGTACCGTAGCAATAGCACTAAACACTGTTATGAATGAGGATATCAGGGACCTGCTTAATGTGGTTACTACTAGTAGTAGCAGCACCAGAGATCCAGAAACTTCTATCCTGATCATGTCAGTCACTGTTTCATAGCTACGTTAGTTACTTTCTCATTGTTGTGATCAAATACCCAGCAAGAAGCCACTTGGAGAAAAGGGGTTTACTTTAGCTACAGTTTGAGATGGAATGTGTTCTGTCGTGGTGGGGAAGGCACAGGGTCAGGAGTGTAAGGCCATCACTCACACTGCACCAGATTTAGGAAGCAGAGAGGGCAGGAAGCAGGGCTAGTTTATAACACCCCACGGCCCTCTCTGGATGACCCACTCACTGCTACAAGGGTCTACCTCCTTGGGCTTCACAACCTTCCCTGAGAGTGCCATCGGCTGGGAAGCAAGCTCCACTACACGACCCTATGGGACCTTTGCACATTCAAAGCACATCTGTGAGGAATCCTTGGGTGCCCTCGGGCCAGCTATTTTAGCAGCTCTCAAAAAGAAGCTTTCTGAGTCAAAAACGTCCCCCTGGAGACGCTGAGTTAGAAGAGGAGGAGGGTGTGGGGTGCCCACGAGGCCAGGTTTGCTGCTTAGGCAGGAATGGTTCCATCTGGAGCTGCAACAGCAGGAGACACTTGTTAATTCTGAGGAAAGGGGCAGCCTAAGGGAATGGCTCAGAACAGGGAGAAGCAACCTACTAGCGATAGAAGATTATCTAAGGTCAGGGTGGAAGGTGGGCAGGCTGAGGAAGGTGTTCTAAGGAAAGGATATGAGGCAATACCATGTAGAGCCTTGCTCTTGGTGACATAAGACCCATCTAGGAGGAGCTGGCTGTTTATTGGTTGGAGCTGATGAGTTCTGGGTACATCGACTTTCCAGGAGGAGCGGATAGGTCCACACACTCTGGGACACACCTTTGCTCTGGACATAAGGGAGAACACAGCAGTTCTGGGTGATGGTCAGTGCTCACATGCTCCAGACATAAGAATATGGAGCCCTCGTGAGTCATAAGTTTGTGATTTGATGGGCGAACAAGCCAAACGATGGAAGCCAGTAGAAGGATGTACCAGGTCCTAGGACCGCAAGGGTGGTGGGGTTTGCTATTGCATTGTATTTGTTCGATTTCATTTATTTGAACCTCAGAATTTGAAAGATTCTGGAGTGACCCTGGATTGTGACCCATAGGTGGGCACTCAGAGTTACTTATGCTTGGCGTTTTGACCAGTTATGAGACTCTGCATTAGCCCACTGCGAAAAGAAGCTCCCATGACCAAAGTTGAGAGCAACACAAATTTGTTGCTATAAACATAAATATTTAGAATGTAGCTAGACAGTGTGATCATTTAAGAAAATAATAGCAGTAGGTTATTCCTTAGTGTCTGAAATCTCCTCTGTTATGGGCTTTTGACACAGAACTGGGCACAGAGTCCCTCCTATGGAACTGGTCTCACTTCAACACTGAACTTCAGAGGACAGTTGCTTTACCCCTGTCACCATCATACCCTATTGTATCAGCACAGATTTCCAGCAGGACAGTACTATGGTATGCAGTGTCCAATGCTGAGTAAGACCACCGCTTTTCTCCCCCAGTATCCTACATAGCACCTTCTGTTACTATGTAAACTAGCAGCAGGGAGAGAGTTTTCTGGTCAGCTTGAGGTTAATTTCTCTGTGTCTGCCTTCTAAAGTGGATGATGTCTTCATCAGTATGACCTTACCATGTAGTTTTAATAGGCAACCAGGAGCAATAGCAATAGCATGTGCTGATTGGGAGGACTTTGGGGCCTTCTTGACTAAAAACTGGTGGAGAAGTAGCCCATGCTTGGTACTGGGATTTTCATTTTAATAATGTATATATTCTGGAAACAGCATTGTCCACCCATGCAGGGTCCTTGTGTTCAAACTCCTTTAAGAAATGGAGCGCTTTGATGGGGGAGGCCGTGTATCCTTAATTTTGGCTAACTCCTAAGCTCTCCTCTCCACAGTCTCTCTCTCCACATTTAAACCTTTTGCTCAGATGTTTCTTTTGTCTCCCTTCATCACTTCTGTATTCTCTCATCTAAACTAATTGGACTTTTTTCTTGTGTTATAAGATTGGAGTTTTCCATATAGTTTTTAATGTGGCCTTCATTTTGGATAAGCCTTTGGCTGGTGCCCCATTTTCTCATCCCCCATTCACCTCTACGCTTAGACCTTCCCTTAAACCTCCCAGTGTTCTTATTTCTTCCCTTCATTTAACCTGTATTTCACCATTTCCTCTTCCGTGAAGCATCCATTCACACCCAGAGGCCTGTTTCTAGTGACCTGGCTTTCACATGTAGGTGAAACACATTCAACAAACAATTCGAAGCTGGGCTGGACAGTTGGCTCAGTGGTTAAGAGCACTGACTATTTTTCCAGAGGTCCTGAGTTCAATTCCCAGCAACCACATGGTGGCTCACAACCAACTGTAATGGGATCTGATGCCCTCTTCTGGAGTGTCTGAAGACAGCTACAGTGTACATATATATATATATATATATATATATATATATATATATATATATATATATATATATGTGTGTGTGTGTGTGTGTGTGTGTGTGTGTGTGTATGTATATATATATACATATATATATTTAATATAATATATATTAAATTAAATTTAAAAAAAAGATTCGAAGACAGGTTTCTACTAAATATTCCATGCATGTGGGACCCAAAGCCAGGGAGAAACTGGAAGAGATATCATAGGCCCAAGCATAGTCTCAGGGTGCCATGAATCCATGTGGGTCATGGTACTTAGGTTTGCTGAGTAGTCACAAGGCTGTCCATGTTCTTCAGAAGCTCCTACCTTTTGGGGACTGCTACACAATGTGTAGAGCATTCAAGACTGAGACCTATACAGTTAAGTTACAGAAAAAAAAATCTAAAAATAATTTTTCTCATGTTTTGAGCAAGTTTCTGACTTGAGTTGGATTCATAGTTTTCCTGGTGTGCATGTAGCCCATAGCTGTAAGTTGGAAGCACCTGAGGGTGCAATGAATGCTGGATGAAAGGTTCATTTACATGCCAAATGTCCTGGCCCAACAGATGCCATCCTTAGGAGCACCCAGAGGTGCAGATGGCCACTCCTCTCTAAAATGACTTGGTTTCAGAATCATAAACTGAGACACCTCTGTGAGGCCCCAGTTCCTGTGGCCAGCTAGAAAGCATGAGACTTCCATAGTTGGCGCAGAGTTTGGAATACTGGGCCATCTAGTCTTCCTAGAGTAGCTGAAATTGGGGCTTATAAGGGAAAAATCTTGATTGTTATATGCTGGGAAAGTGCTCAGACTTTCTAGAATCACCAAGTGGTCAAACAGAATATTCCTGCAGGCTGGAGGAGCTGATGCCTGGAGGACTTGTCTAAAGCAGTACTTAGCTTGGGAATAGTTTAAGCCCTCCATGACATTAGGCAATATCTAGAAATGACTGTGGTGGTTACAACTTCAGGGTAAAGGTAGATATTACTACCAGGAAGAAGCAGGTAGGGTACCCAACACCCTGTCATCCATTCTTAGGATGATGACAAAGAGTTAGTTGTCCCTCGGGGAGTTTAACTGGGGTTAGCTGTTGAGCAAAAGAAAGCTGGAGATACCTGCTTTATGGCTGGCCCTGTGACGGGCTAGCCTCAGTCTACTGTTGGTTTGACAGGAAGGGAAGACTGTGGGGATGGTTGAATCTTCTTTGGCTCAACCTTGTGTGTGAAGGAAGTGACTTCTATCCAGTGTCCTTTGCAGGCATGAAAATAATGCAAAAAATGTGGAGAGCGAGGGTCAGTTGTCACTAGGTCCCCAAGGTCTGGGTGTGGTGGCCTATTGAAGATTGTCTTGGTTTTGGCCTTTTGTCCCTGATGGAATGTTTGGTTTGGGTTCATTACTCAGTAGTATTTGGAACTGTAATTGGGAATACTTCCCTTTCCTAACCAACTCCAGCCATAAAAAAGACAAAACCAAAAACAGTAATAAGCTTTGAAGGCTTCTGGACAAGCATCAACTTTGTGGCTGCTCTGGGAGATGCACGGGAGTTGATGAGTTGAAGCTCAGCAGGTCCCATAAGGTGGCTTGAGGAAATACAAGAACATACCCTCCAGCCCTACTAGTTCAGGTTCTATGTACAAGTTCCTGTTTCTGAGGCATGACCCAGAACATCCTATTCTCCCACTCAAAAGCCTTCAATGGTTCCCAGTTATATTCTAAATAAAGTCAGAGCCCCATCAGACTCCATGATTTGACCCCAGCCTAGACAAATAGTGGTAGCTTTAGAACCCCGAGTCTATAATGAGGAAGTGTTATTCTAAGAACTGGGGTTGAAGATGAGGTTGTGTTCATTGGGATTCTCTGGCTACAAGTAGCAGGAAAATGAAGAGTAAAATGTCTTAAGCAATTAAGCCATAGAAGTAGATGAAGACTCAAGACTAGTTCCAATGTTTTAATTAATCAGTACTTAGATAGTAATGAAGGGAACCAGGTTTCTTTTACTCTGCCTTTCTAAGGCAACATTCTCTTTCTATCTCTAGATGCGTGCTAGTACCAACTTGGGCTATATAGAGTTTTGCTCACACTTAGTAGGAGTAATACCTTCTCCTTCATCACACAAGTCCTGCTTTTTCTATCTCATTAAGTCAGCCTGGGACTTTATCAGCTCAAAGAATAATCCATGGTGTAGAGTTAGGGTGGGATAAGGTTCTCTGGAAGAACTGAGCTGGGGAGACAAATGCAGACCAATACATGCTCCTATTAGGACGTAAGAAGAGCTGGATTATAGGGTGTGAACCCCCAGTTCCTGCTACAAAGTGTAAAGGATTGGGCAGTTTGAAAGTAGGATGTGGTGATACATTAAATTGAGGAGAAGCGATAATGAAATGTCTACAGAGTAACTTTAAGGTTTTATCTTGATGGCTCTAAAGCCATACTTTAAAATCAAGGTGCTGGGAGTATATGTGTTACTTTTCAGTAATTTGTGTTGGAGGGGACAACCAGACTATTTCTATGGGCTGACATTTGTTCTTCCATATTCCAGAGCAAAGAGATTGGCCTGCAGATGCATGAGGAGCTGCTGAAGGTGACCAATGAGCTCTACACAGTAAGTTCTACCCAAGACCATGTCTGCTTTTTTGGGTCTTGTCTTCACTAGAGGGAGGTGGGTCAGAATTTGGAGTGACAGTTGGGTCATCATGAAAGTTTTTAATGACTCATAATCTCAATCCCTGATTCCTTGTGTTTGGGATGAGTCCTGGGCATGTTTAGTACATTACAGTGTGGGAGAGAGTAATGTGATCTGTCAGATACAGGATGTGTTATTTAAGAACACAAAGGTCCTGAAGCGGAGGCTAGGAACATGGGTGTAAAGTCTTCAGAGGGTAGGAATATGGACTTGGGTGCCAGGTGCCATAGGCTCCAGGCAGAGAGTGCTGTTTAGTGACTGTGGCCTTGGAAGGTCACAGAGCTTGTTTAGATCCCTTTGTCTTTGACTGTAGAACCCTGCTCTGAGAATAGCCTGAAGTGAAACGGTGAGTATGCCTGACTGTTTGCAGTGGAGAGCATCACAGTTTACGCCATAGCTGAGCTCGCTGCCTGCTTTGGAGCTAAGGCCTAACCACACTAGAGATGGGCATTAGAAATGAGGATGGAGGCTGGAGAGATGGCTCAGTGGTTGAGAACACGGACAGGTCTCCCAGAGGTTTCGATTCCCAGCAACCACATGGTGGCTCACAACCACCTGCAGTGAGATATGATGCACTCTTCTGGTGTCTGAAGACAGCTACAGCATGCTTATATATTAATGATGATGATGATGATGATGATGATGATAATAATAATAATAATAATCTTTATAAGATGTGAGGATGCTTGTGGGATAGAGAGCACACTGCCTAGGCTGTAGGGCAAGAACTGACTTTGGCTTCTTGGTGAGGACTGACGGCCTGAGGATACAGTGTTGGGTAGACCAGGTGAAATGCCGGGTAGAATTGTTATGTTTGATGTACCTAGAGGTTCTTTATAAAAGTCCTAATTTAACATGTAAATATGTGTAGGCTGTGTGAAGCCCTTTCCCTTTGTCATTACTGTATTTCTGTATTTATACCCATAGTGGTAGCAGTGAGTTTCTCAGGGGCTGAGAGCCAGGGCCTGTACAGGCGGAAGGCCCATTGTAGACCCCCGCAGGTGGGGGACCTAGAATAAGACTTTTTAAAAAACTGGTGTAAAATAAGGGGATGGTGCCTTATCTTGGTGAAAGAATGTACAGATCTGTGAAGCCAACTGAACATAGAACTGCTGGAGAGAATCCACTGGGATCAGAATAGCCGTGGGTTGGAAGCAAAGACCCTGGATGAGCAGCATCTGAGAAGCCACACCCACTCAAGGGCTCATACTACCTATTGTCTTCTCTTTCATCTCTCTCTTACCTACGTTTGTACCCAAGTGATAATACCGAAGGCGTGTCCGGCCACTACCCGGCTCATATTGGAGATTTCTAACGGCCAACCAGACACAACTTAGAGTCTTCTGGGAAGAGAGTCGTAACAAGGCACTATCCAGATCAGGCTAGTCTACAGGAATATTTGCGGTGGATCATTTTAGACAGATGAAGACATTATGGAGGACACCACTCATGTATGGAGCCTGAACTGTCTAAAAGAGAAGAACGCCAGCCAAGTTTAAGTGCAAGCAGTTAATACGGGGCATCCGTCTCTATGCTCTTAACTGTGGATGCTTTGTGGCTGACAACTGAGTTTCTGCCTTGACGTTCCCTCTGTGATGGAGTGTGTCCTGACAGTGTCAGCCCAACAAGCCCTTTTCTCCCTGATGATGCCTTTTGTAGGATCTTTGACCTTCAAAACAGCAATGAAATTACGGTAATGCCTGAGCATTACCTACATCTTAAACCTACATCTAAGGAGCTCCTAGATGTGTTTTGACTTTGCTCAAAACTAAAAATAAAGCTGGACCTAGTGAGGCAGACATGTGGGTCCATCTATTTAGGAAGCTGAGGAAGGAGGGCTAAAAATTTGAGGCCTGTCCAGGCTACAGAGGATGGGCAAAGCCTGGACAACTTAGTGAGAGCTTGTCCTATAAAATGTATATTATAATATATGTCCTATAAACACATAAAATATAATAATAATAAAGGTAAACATGAGCTTCAGTGTATAGCTCAGTTGTAGAGCTCTTTGCCAGCTTTCTGAAATGCCCTAGGTTCACCCTAGTAGTACAGAGAAAAGAGGCAAAGAGAAGGCGGACATTCTGAAGTCAGAATCTGGGTCAGATCTAATTTTCAATTGGAAAGAACAATGAAATCCTTCCACAGTCTCTGTAGAGGTGGGTTCCCGAAAGTCTCATGGATCTGGGGACTCTGCAGATGCTCAGGTCTCCTGTGTAGAGTGGTGTCACGTCACACATCCTTCCAGGTACTTGAAACCGTTCCCAGACTGCTTACTATGCAGATACAGCGGCACGGCTATGCAGGCAGTTGCTTCTCCATGGTATTTAGTGATGAGAAAAGGAAAATTCGTGCTTAGTAGGAAAACTTTCTTCCCCAATAGTTTCAGCCTATATACAGTTGGTTGACTCCTCAGGTGTGGAGTTCACAGCTATAGAGGGCCATCATACGTGTCAAGCACAGTTAGTATGACAGGGTATATAGCATGCTTGAGAATCTGCATGTCACTAATCATGACCATCATTATTATGTCACCCCTAGTGGGTGTGAGATAGGCTGTTGTCTATACTCCCAAGGGTGGGGTGAGTGATAAGTGTGAAAGGCTAGTGAATAAATGGGATCGTCTAGCTTAGAATTCTGTAGAGGATCTTCCTGCACTGGTTATTACCTATGTGAGGTCTTTCCTATGCTCCGTGAGTCTCTCTGGGTATGGATTATTTTTTCCACAACAGTTCTGCACCACAGCTCCAGGCACAGGACCTCACTGCTCCTCACTGCTCCAGATCTCTAACCTTCCCTCCACCTTCCAGTTGGGCATCTCATTTTGCAGGTCCTGATTTGCTTCTGGGTGCTATGATAAAAAACAACCTGGCCAAAAGCAACCTGGGGAGAAGGGGATCTGTTTTGGCTTACTTCCAGCTCACAGCCCATCACTGAGGGAAGTCAGGGCAGAAACTCAAGGTAGGAGCTTCAAGTGGAAACCACAGAGAACCACTGTTTGCTGCCTTGTTCTCCAGATTGCCTGCTTGCTCATATTCAGCTTGCTTTCTTATATGGTCCAGGCCCTCCTGCCTAGGGATGATGCTGCCTACAATGGGCTGGGCCCTCCTATGTCAACTGCCAATCAAGACATTTTCTCTGACCAAGGTGGTTCTTCTGTTGAGGTTCCCTTGATAAAAAGTAACCAGGAAAACTGTTTATACTCACCCCTCCTCCAAACCTTCTCTGCTTCCTTACCATTGCAGCTCCCCATTGTGGCCTGCCTGCTTTTATCCTCTGTCTATTTGAGTCATGCCCATTTATTCCAACTAAGCCCAATCCTAGCATCTTTAAGAAAGATGCCACCTCTGGGCTTTGAGCCTTGTTGTAGCTTTATAGAGACCTCCTACCTTCATTTGTCTGTGCCTGTTCCCCTGTTGCAGTGTGACTTCTCTCGAGTCAGGTATTGGCTGGGTGAGTAATGTAATGTTTCACTAAATGCTCAAAGGCAAAAGTCGAGTGAGCATTAGAAAGTGGCTTCTGTGGCACATCACTCTGCCTCTCAGTTCTGTCTGTGAAAACTGGGGCTGAACGTTTTCCCATGGTTTGTAGACTGAACAGTACTGGGTAGTCTTAGAGACTGAGAGGAAAATGCCATCTCTGTGTCCTTGAACTCAGGTACTGGTGATCTGAATTCAGCAGGTTCTGTGTACATAGCTGCCTGTTCTGTCCACAAGTTAAGGCAGCTGGACAGAAGCACCTGTCATCAGATATGCAGGTAAGGGGCTGGCTCATCCAATGACAAGCTTCTGGCTGTGCTTATGGTGGCCTGCTGGTGGTGCTCCAGGAGCTGGAAGAAAGGAAGAGCCCAGTGCTTCCCAGTTCTCTCTTCTTCTGATATATGTAGGAGAGGAGTCCTCAGGTTCCAACAATAAATACCCCATGATTGCTAACTGTAGCCCTGTGTACCCATAGGTCCTGCATCCATGAGTCTGAAATATCCCCTGAAGGCTCATATGCTTAAAAGCTTGATTCCTTGACACAGCTTTATTTGATGATATTATTGGGAGGTAGAGATGGAGGGTGCTGATTGCAGGAGGTAGGTCACTGAGGACATGTCCTTGAAAGGTTTCTTGTCCTTAGCCCCTTCCTGTCTGTCTCTCTGTTTCCTGGTTGCTGAGGTGAGCCACTTTGCTTTGACCCACATTCTTGACCCATGATGCTTGGTCTCACCACACACTCACAGCAGGGAAATCAGCCAAGTGTGGATGGGAATCTCTAAAACCATGGGCCAAAATTAACCTTCCCTCCTTTAATTTTTCTCAAGCACTTGCCACCGTGGCAAAAAGCTAACAGATGTTGGTCCAACCAACCTTGGGTCAAAAGTATTGTTCAATACAGTCTCTATTACCAAACATATGCAGAGTTCTCGTTATTTCCTAAGCAGCCAAGGCACAATAGAATGCCCATTTATACAGAGTAACATTGTGTTAGGTCCTATGAGGACTCTTAAGATGAAGTAGGAGGGGCATGTGTAAGCTCTTTAGTATCACTGCACCATTTTATATAAGGGACTTGAACATACATAGAATTTTTTGGTATCTGGGTACATTTATGAGGAGAAATCCTGAAGCCATTACCATAGATACTGTGGGATGTTCACAGTTATTTAGAAATGCAGTTTAATCCTCAAATTCAGGGCTTCCTGCTGTGGTGGCTTCAAAGAACCTTTGTTATCCGAAAATGGGAACATTTTAGAGTTGGGCTCTGTCAGCATCTGCTCATCCTTGATACTCCCATGGTGCTGGCGGAAGCAAAGGCATGAGGAAGAGGTGTGTGGCAGTGAAGGTCATGGATTTTGCCCGTAAGGAGTGTTAGATCTGAGCATACAGACAAGCCGGAGACAAAACATGAAGCTGGGCCTAGGACTTCCTCAACTGCTTCTTAACAAATTGCCTCCCAACTCAGTGGCTTCACACGCACCTTGTTATTTGCTTGTAAGTCTGTGGATTAGAAATTTGAGTTGGTTCAACTACAAGTAGGCTTGTGGTAGCAGTTTTCCGGATGATTAAGAAAAAGGAACCCAAAGTGAGTGGACCCCAGTACACAAGCTTCTGCTGTGACCTCTTTGGCTAATACCCAAAGCAAGTAACAGTTAAGCCCTGGATCCCGAGACAGAAAACTAAACTCCCCCTTTTTTCTGCCTTCACAATGCTGAAGCCATGCCTAGGCAATGTCTGGTGATCACAGCCACCCAGCTTCTGGGGGGCATTAGGGTCCTCTTGGACTTCACTGCTAGAAGATTCTACTGAAGATCCCAGTTAGACACATCTTCCTAGCTCCCTTGTTGCCCAGTCCTAGTCTCACTGGCACAGTAACTAAGGAATAAATGAGGTAGAGAAGAGGCTGTGCAGTCAACCCTAATCTTTTCCTCCTCAATGTTCTGTGGAAGAAGTGATCTGTTTAGAGGCCGTGATGATGATGGTGATCAGTTCTGACATCTGTCTCTTAACCCCCACCCCTTTCCAACATAGTTTTTGATCACATATTGACTTGATGTAAAGAACACAGAATAAGATTGTGGACCATGGTGAAATCCTTCCGAAGAAACAAAGACAAAGCAGATGACAAACTTCAGCTAAAATTTACGTTTAGGTTTTCATTATGTTTCTGGGTCATGAGACACAACTGCTGTTTTGGTAACTGATTGGTTCCCTGGTAGTCCACTTCAGTCCCTCCTTTGTGTTCAGCAGCTCTGCTCTGCATGCTGGCTCTGCCTTGCAAGCCCAGGCTGCAGGAAGAGCCCTTTTGTTGAGAGCAGAATGCCAAGGGCTTCAGGTGTCCACAACAAACAGGGACCTAGAGACACTAAAACTGGAGTAATGAATGTGCAATACCATGTACAAAGTCAAACTTGATCTGATTGTGTGCCAAGCTCAGGGGTTTGAAATGCACTCTGGGCCTCCAGTTAAATATTTGTAATGATGCCTCCTTCCTAAGGGCCCTGCTCAAAGATGGGAGGGTGAAGAGGGCCTCCCACTGGGAGCCTTGTTAATGAGTTCTAGTTCCAGCTCTACCCAGACTCTCTGAATATTTTTCTTTTACATATGTGTGTTTGTGTATGTTTGTGTGATGGTACGTGCATATGTGCATGCACATACATTTATACACATGTAGAGGCCAGAAAGCAATCTCAGATGTTATTCTTCAGGTACCATCTACTTTTTTGATACAGTACCTCTCTCCAGCCTGGAGCTCTCTGGGGATGCTGGGCTGGCTGGCCAAAGAGCCCCATGTATCTTCTAAAATTATATTTAAATACAACCATCATGATTTCTATATGCTACTGTGGACGTGTGTGCCGGAGGCCTCACACGGAAATCTCTGCTCTGGCTAAGTGCACTAAGTACACAGGTTCAGGTGAAGGGGAGCAGACTCGAGCAGGGACTTAGCTGTGGAGGAGGGACTTAGGGAATGACCCAAACCTATCTACAAGGGACTGTGGGGGGCTATAGCTGTGCAAGAGGGGCCTGATCTCCTGGAAGATTAGGAAGTTTCCTACAATCCCTTACGGTCCCTAGGGCTTCAACTTATCTCGACCGTGAATCAGGAGACCTTTCGTAGGCCATGGCCCCACACCACTGGGCCCCCTAAATCATTTACTACTTTTCTTTAATTTGTCTAAATCCATCCCCCTCCTCCTATTCTTTAAATTCTCTGTCCTAATTAATTATTGGAAAAGAGGCCTGTGTTGGCAAAAGCACAGGCTTTAGAGGCCCTGTTAGGAGAGCCCCTGATGGGTATTTCCAGTTCCTCGTCTGGAGACTGATGAGGAGCTCAGTTACTACGAAGGACATCCTGATGCCTGGTGAGCATTAGTGTTCCTGCCCCAGCACCACCTCAGTGGCTAACAGTCTTACTAGTGGGGTCTTCTTCCAGAGCTATTTTCCCAACGTCAGTGCATATGTCCAACATGCTTCAGACACCCAGTTCCCAGGAGAGAGAGACACTGTCTCTGCACACTGTCTCTTCCAATGGTCACTGGTTTTTTTCTCCTTCCACATATGGTGCTGGCCGCAGGCTAGGTGCTGGTGTGCATGCTCCTGAGGTACTGAGATTCATTTTTGCTCTCACCGCGATCTTTGGAAGGAGGAGGCATCATTACTACCATATTATGGTGGACAGTGGATCTGAGGGACCAAGGGGTCAGGTAGCCAGTCCAGGGTCACCCATCTGGGGAGTGGTTGAGTCTGTGCCAGAACTACTCGGCTTAAGCAGCCATTCCAGAACTTCTAAAGGAAATATATTAACTGGTTACATAAATATATGTCGACTACAGCTGTCTCTGAGTAATTACAGGGCATTGGTTCCAGACCTCCTCAGATGCCAAAACCCAAGAACACTTAGTTCCTTTTGTAAAACAGCATAGTGTTTGCACAGAATCTGCAATACCTTCCTGTAACCTTCAAATCCTCTTGCTTATGTATTATGCCCAATGTAGGCAGACACTATACAGACAGTTGTTATGTTGTATTCTTTAGGGGACAGCAACAGGAAAACATCTGTCCATGCTGAGTAGGGGCATAAACAGACTCTGGGAGTTTTTGATCTGCAGTGGGTTGATCATAAAGCAGTGGAAACCTAGGTACAGAGACAGCTTTGGAAGGAGATCATATAGTTTATGTGAGAATCGAAATGCACTCTGCAACTGCCCTAGAACTCAGCCTCCCTCAGTCACTCGGTGGCTTCAGCCAGAGACCAGCATGAAAGATGCATCAGTGTTTGTTACTTTCCCATGTGTACCAAAAGGACCCTGAGAGCGTCGAACAAAGCTGTAACACGTTAGGAATACCGGGAATCATATTGTTTACATAAATAATTTTTCTACCAAGTGTAGGGCAGACCCTACACAGTCAACTAGCCTGGATTCTTGGTCACCCCTTTCCGTGCAATGAAGAACTAGAGTTTGGGTATTTGGCGGGTGTTTGCTTGTTTGCTTTTTTGCCTTCATGCCACCCTGCCCATGAAGGAACACGGGATGAATGAGGAGGTTCTGTCAGCTGGGGTCTGGGTGTTCCTTCACCTGGGCGGCCTTCTCACCTCTTCTGGCTATCGCTACAGCCGGAGATGCTTGTGCAGTCATGGATGTGCAAGCTGCTGCTTAACTGTGTGCGGGTGATGAGATGTGACTGGACACTGAGCTGAGCTCCTCCGTGGGGATCTGACACAGTGTGAAAGAACGCAAGAAGTGAGGCAGCCTGATGAAATCTTCGGGCATCTTAAAGTCCACTGAGATGAGATGGCATTTGACAGACCAGGGGGGAGGGGGAGCAGCGAGGAGAAACGTCAGGGAGGCAGCTGCTGGCCTGTGGGAGGGGCCTGCCCTCTGCCAGTCAGCATCATTCGGAAGTCACTGCCCTAAGCTTGGTGAGTTGGGATCAGGACTGCTGTGTAGAGCTGGGGGTGGGGGAGGAGCCTGCCTTTGGGGACTCACTGTTGGCAAGGGTCAGGGATCCAGTTCAGACAGGCTGTTTCATTGTTTTGTGATGCTGTAACTGAGTGTCTGAGACTAGGTGATCTATTAAAAACAATAGAGCTATTTGGTGTGAGGTTCTGGGATCTGGGAGGTCCCTGAGCATGGCCCTGGCACCCGGTGAGTTCTCTCACTCTGTGCCATGTGACAGAAAACTGGAGTCCAAGAAAGGTTCACTATAAGCAATGAGAGGAATCTGAATCTGTTTTATAAAAAATTCATACTTGCAATAACAAACCCACTCCGGCAACAGCCACCTTGGTCTCCTCTCAACACGATTGCATTGGGAACTAATGCTCAGATGCATGAACCTTGGGGGAGCCATTCATACCACAGTACCAACATAACACTGGCGGCTCAGGCGTATCTGGGTCTGGGGACTTGCCTATCGTTTCATGGTGTGTCTCTCCAATACAGTGTGCACTTTGAGGGCACAGACTCTGACTGTCATCTATGCTATAATATCTTGAGGATATCAGTGTAATCCTGACACAAAGCTGCTCCATCAATATTTAATCACAGTGAAGTGTGGTCCTCCTTCCCCTTCCAATGTACTCACCATCTCTAAGGTAGAAAACCTTTGCCTTGTTTCTTCCTTCCTTTATTTGCTTCCTCTCCTTTCTTATTTTTTTCTCCTTTTCCCCACCTGTTCATCCACCATCCATCCATCCATCCATCCATCCATCCATCCATCCATCCATCTATCCATCCATCCAACCATCCATCATCCATCCATCCATCCATTAATCCAACCATCCATCATCCATCCATCCATCCATCCATTCATCCAACCATCCATCCATCCATTCATCCAAGCATCCATCATCCACCCACCCATCCATCCATCCATCCATCCATCCATCCATCCATTCATCCAACCATCCATCATCCATCCATACATTCATCCATCCTCCCATTTTTCCTTATTTGGGAACCAGCATCTATCTCCTTGTGGTTTTGTTTTCCTCTCTGTGAGCTTCTCCTATCATTTTTGCCTCCTCTTCACCTTCTGGCCTCCTCCTGATACCACAGTACCACTCTCTACTCAGTATTTTAAATAAAGTCCCCAGGGTAGCATCTAATTGGTCTGGCTTAGATCATTAGCCAATATCATTATGACCAGATTGAAATGATGTTTTCCAGTTGGCTCAACCTGGGTCTCATGGCCACCACCAGGATCAGAGGTCAGTTTCTCGTGAACTCCATGGACTGAAAATAATGGAGAGGAATTTGGGGGTTTTCCTCAAATAAAATCAGGAAGCTGTTTCTGGAGGAGGACTAGATGATCCCAGGCAGAGTAAAACAACAGATGTCCACTGAGGGGACAGCAGGGTGAGGGGGGGATCAGGCAATGGCTCTGATGAGCAGTCACGTGATAATTTTCTATGCATCAGCTACTCCCCCATTCATCTCCTGCCTCGCTCAGGCTAACATTTCTTTGTCTAGAACAGCCCATGCACACCCTCACGCACCATTCACACAGATAACAGCCTCCCCCCCCCCTCTCTCTTTTCAAGGCTTGGTTTAGCCACCACTTACCAGCTCTGACTATATCCTGTGATAGAAGCCAGTACTATTGTTCATATTCCCACCACAGTGTACCGCCTATTCGATTCTATACATCCTATGATCTGTAGTATGTCCCGGGATATAGCCTAATATAATACGAGGCACATAAGAAGTATTAAATGACTAAGGGTACAACTTCTCCTTATCTCCAAATAATGCCATCAGATCAAAGGTAGAGGAACTAACTGTGTCTTTCCCATTTTATTCTATTCTCCCCCCATTCATTTCCTTTCTACCTCCACCCATGCATCCCCCCACTCACCTTTCCACCTACCCAATTTGACCACATTCATCTAGTCCAGCCTTCTGCACTTTCCTACATGTGTTCAGATGCACAGTGACTCCTGATGGTTATCTGTCTGTATTCTTGCAAAGTCTCTGGACCCTGTATTCCAGTAGGGACAGGACAGTCTATAGACATGAAAATAGAGATCAAGTTCTAGAGACATCATAAGTCACTTCAGTGGGTGATCCAGTAAATTGTAGGACTTCCCTTCTCTTTTGGATGTCTTTTTAATGGCGGCCCAGGATACACAAATGGTGCAGGCAGAAGTTTTTGTGCCTGGACTTGGCCCTTCTTGGGTTCAAAGCATACCTAGATAGCATCTTTGAGAATATGTTTCCTAGCAACTGATCCTCTTGACACCCTATAAATCATGTCTCCTTATGGACGCTGTTGACTTCCAAATTCTCTATTATCCTTTGCATTTCAATGAGGGTCTGAAAGATCTCTACCACTTCCCTTACAGGATCTGGGCATTTGGAAAGCTGTGACAGGCACTGTGAATACAGCAAAAGGCAGCAGAATTACAGAAAAGACCAGGCTTCTGGTCTCAGCTTTTTGAATGAGGGGTTAATACATCAAGATTTCTCCTGGCTCTTACATTCTGAGAACACATGAGGCTAAGGATAGCCTCCCAACTTATGGGCCCCTTTGAGGTTGTTCCCTAGAATATGCTGGGTATCAGGTGGGATGAGGGCCTCTGGACATGTGTCCTACCCTAGTGTATAGCTGCCGAAGGCCAGTCACTATGCAGCTGTTTATAAATTACCTATATCTTCCCCCGTCTGAGCATCACTAGGAGAGCATGAAGGCACACACCGTCTCCACAGACACTGAGGAGTTAATAGGATGGTTGGCACTCCAAGTTCTTCTGAAGCCCTGTGGGCTTTAGGATCCTTTCATCCCTTTGCATGGTATAGAAGCATAGTAAGAGGTTCCTACAGCCCTGTGCTCATTAGACTCCCACAGTGAGGTCAGCCATCTTGACTTTGAACCTTAACTCCAGGGTGCTAGTGTTTTGACCTCAAGTGTTTTGATCAAAGTGTTTTTAGGTCCTCACCTAATAAATCAGAGATCACAGGTGTCTTTCTCATTTTTTTTTGTTTTGTTTTAATTTTTTTAAATGAGAAATACTCTGTTGTATGCAGGAGCTTAGGTCAAAGATTCATTATGTAGGAGGTGCTCAATAAAAACCTTAGGTGATGTTGCTGTTTAAACTGATGTCACACTGCCTCCAAGAGTGTGCTAAGGATGGTTTGAAATGCTCCTTCAATAGATGCAGATAATAGAAAGATGCTTGTAAGCTTTGAAGTACCAGGTAAGCGTAAGTACAACTGCACGTGTCCTGAATTGGAACGTCAAGTAGACTCTTGTAGGCTATTGAACTAAATTCCTACCCCACTGAAGTCGGTGTTTCAGGTCCAGCTGGCTCTGGGTATCCGTCACTTCTGCGTTGGTGGAAAGACTGAGAACAAAAAGTCTGAGCATGAACAGACTTTCTTCCTATAACTATTCTGAGTAACTGTAGAATTTGCTTCTATAACATTTGCATTCTATTAAATATTGTAAGTGACCTAGAGATGACTTAAAGCCTCCAGGAGGACCTACTTAGGCTTTGTGCAGTGATGGTGCTGTTTATAGAAGAGACTTGAACATTTGCAGATTTAAGCATCTGTGAGGCACACTGAGAACCAGCCCTTCATGAATACCAAAGGATAACTTTAATTAAATAAAGGCAGCAATGGAGGGTTCGGCATAAATCAACTCATTTCAGAGAGGCCTCCAAGCACATACTTCAGCTATCTGCCATGTCACCCTGTGCAACCGAATTCCCTGTTATCTTTGGGACCAGCAATCAATGGGATCGTAGACAGCTGGGCCCCAGGTTCTCAGGGCTCTATTCTTCATGCATGGGAATTTCAGAACAGCCCAGGAAGAATCCTGGAAAGTTTGGTTTGTAGGACATTGTGTGGCTCAAGGGGAAGGTGGGTGAAAAAAAAATGAGGTAATGGCAGGGGTGGGAGGAAGAAACTGAGGCAGAGGAAAACATGAGAAGTGGAGCAGCCAGCTGGGATGCTGCCCTGGTGCAGTTAGAAAGATGCACATGTGGATGATCGAGCAGAAGATCTAACACAATGCTTCTCAACCTTCCCAATGCTGTGGCCCTTGAATATAGCTCCTCGCGTCTATGTAACCCTCGACCATCAAATTATTTTCATTGCTACTTCATAACTGTAATTTTGCTACTCTTATGAATCATGATGACCCTGTGAAAAAAAATCATTTGTACCCGAAAAGTTTGCTACCCACAGATTGAGAACCATTGATCTAGACACACATGGAAATGCTTCCCCCACCTGTAGGACCTACCCAGTGAGGATGAGAGGAAGCAGACCTGGAAAGCTGACGTAGAAAAGTTGATGCAATAATCTTCACCGAACTCAGGAGGGGGGTGTGTAGATCAACAGCAGCAACATGACAGCCAAGCCACAGAGCTGAGTGCCTCTGAGCAGAGAGGGATCCAGGAGCATCAAAAGGGACAACTGTAGTAGGTACTAGCAACTCTTGACTATCTTCAGTTCTTGCTATGAACCACAACCTGAAGACCCTGGGAGCAACAGGACCTCTTTGGTCACCTGGAAGGCTGCACTCATTCCTTCCGGCCACTAGATGTCAAACATGTACCACTGGCAATATGTTCTGGGCTGTGGGTTTGCACAGAGTGTATTGGAACTGGCATACTGGAGTGGGTGAGATCAGTGAGAAGTGGGTTCTCCAAGCTCTGGGGGGGAAAACTGCAAGTGAGCCCTGTGGGTTTGGGCTGCAGAGAAAAGTCTCCATCAAGATCTGAGAGGAAGCGCTGGCTACGCGTCTCATGCATAGGATGCTTTGCAAGTTTGGAAGGGTTTCAGGATGAAACTTCAGGCTCAGAATTCCCCCTGTAATAATCATATCCTGTTTTGTTATAGAAGCTGAGTAGCGGAGTGCAATTTGCTTTGTTGGAATTCTTTGTATAACTAAGGTTGAATGTATTCCAGGGACCACAGAGTATCTATTAGGTTATGTAACAGGGCTGTGTGCAAAGCCCATTTTAAGGGCTTTTCCATTGACTTTGGGGTGGAAATAAGGAAGAAAGACACAAGGATCACATCTAGCAGGATTAGAGCGAATGGCCAGCAAGGGCCGGCTTACCATGTTACTTGTAGGTTGTTGTGGTTCTTCTTAATTTTCTGTTTACTAGCTCATGCTTGACACTTAGTAGGGCCACAGGGATGTGAGGATAATAATGAAGATGGGGGTAATGATGATGTCGCTCATGATAAAGCCAGTACACCTGAGGACCTTCTTCATTTCCAGCCCTCAAGGAGTCTGTGCAGAAGTAAAGCAGTTAAGGTGCATATGCGTCATGGGAAAGGAAGAGTTCTGTGGCCCTTGGGGTGGGGCCAGGAACCACAGAATGTACCATGCTGAGCCATAACAGGCTATTGGTTTCCTGTACTCATGTGTCCTCAGGTCATGAAAACCTACCACATGTACCACGCAGAGAGCATCAGTGCAGAAAGCAAGCTGAAGGAGGCTGAGAAGCAGGAGGAGAAACAATTCAACAAGTCAGGAGACCTGAGCATGAACCTGCTCCGGCACGAGGACAGACCCCAGCGCCGCAGCTCTGTGAAGAAGATTGAGAAGATGAAGGAGAAGGTGAGTGAGAGGAAAGGGGCAAGGCACGGAGAGGAGAGCCATGCACTCAGCCACCCCCACTTCGTATGAAGGAAGAAGGACCCTGTCCTGGCTTCCTTTGTGTGGTTGGGATAAAATATCCTGACAAAAAGCAACTCAATGGAGAATTCTTGAGCTTACACTTTCAGGTTACAGTCTATGACAGTAGGGACATCCAGATAGCAGGCCCTGAAAACAGTTACTCATATCACACCCACAATCAAGAGCAGAGAGGACAGAACACACGGTGCTCACTTGGTTGCTTGCTTATGCTGAGCTAGCTTTATTCACTTAATAAAGTTTGGGACCCAGCCAATGAGGTGGTGCCACCATATTCAGGGTGGGTCTTCCTTTCTTGTGTCACCCAATTAAAACAATCTCCTTCAGGCAAGTCCAGAGTCCAACCCAATGTAGACAATTCTTCATTGACACTCTTCCTGGGCAATTCTAGGTTGTCAAGTTAACAATTAAAGCTGTCTCAGGCCTGTTGTGAAATTGCCGTGGCCATTGTCAAAGACTATAGTTTTAGAATCACTGAGTATGGGGTGCTACATTTTTTTTTTTTTAGGCATGGTAGAGAGAGCTCAAGATTTGGAGCCTGGGGTCTATTTGTTTACTTGCATATATAGCATGCAAGTGTGTGCATATTTTTATGGAGATTGTAGAGGCCAGAGGGTAACATCAAATATCTTCCTCTATTGTTCTCTGTCTTACTCTTTGAGGCAGGGTCTGTCTATGAACCTGTGGTTCACTGGCTAGATGGGCTGGCCATCAAAGCCCCCAGGAGTCTCCTGCCTCTGCCCCTCCCCCAGCTCTTGGGTTACAGACATACATTCAATTTTCACGTGCCAGGGATTCAAACGGGTCTTTATGCATACATGGCAACCACTTTACACACTGAGCCCTCTCTCCAGCCTCTGAGCTGGGGTTTTAAGTGCTACATTAACACAGCTCCCTGAGTTTCCATTGCTAAATCTGAGAAATAAGTCTCATTGCTCATGTTGGCTCTGATAAATTGATGATGGCTGCCCAGGAAACTCTGTTGAGGATTCTGAAACTATATCAAGGCTTAGTTGAAAAGGTGCTGAGATCAGTCAATGATGTCTGCTGTGGCCAGGGAGTTTTGAAGAGCAGGACCCATCTGTGACTTCTAACTCTCCTTTTTTCTTCAAAGGCTATGACCTTCTTGCTGAATTCTCTATACCCATCTATTTCCCACCACCAGGAAATGTTTGCAGAGTTCTATCTGCCAGTCACTGTGTCTGATGTTCATATGCTTGTCTATGGGCCTGATTCTATGATTATGTGCTCCTTTAGAAATTAAAGAGTGGATGGAAACAAAATCCAACAGAACCTGGGTAAATAGGGAAGCATATAAAAAGTGTGTGTGTGTGTGTGTGTGTGTGTGTGTGTGTGTGTGCATGCATGTGCACATGCATGTGTCCTGATATACTTTTTGAAAGTGAGGAAAACCCAAAATTCAGACAAAGACTTAATACCAAAAATAGACAAGGAAATTGAATAGATACTTTATGTCTATGGGTGTTTTGTCCACATGCATATAAACACCCCACTTGTATACTTGGTGATCTCAGAGACTAGAAGAGGGTTCCTATCCTGTGGTACTGCAGTTACAAGCAGTGTGAACTGCCTTGTGGATGCTGGGAATCCAACCTGGCTCCTCTAGAAGAATAACTGCTGCTCTTAACTCCTAAGCCATCTCTGTAGCCTCTGAATAGACAATTTTTAGGAACCTGCCTCAGTGATCTGTAAATACAGAGCAATCTGCTCAGCATCATTAAGGGTGAAGAAAATGTGAACAAAAACCACAGCTCAATAGTGCTTCACAGCCACCAGAAGGACCAAGATGAAAAAGGCTGGCAGGAAGAAGCAGGGATACAGACGTGGAAATCAAGAAATCTTGCACCACTGTCAGGGGCAGGTTGTGTATGTGAGTGGTTCTGACTCTGTGGAAAGCTTTCTGACTGCACTTCAGTTATTAGACATACACAGACCAGGTTACCATGTAACTCAGTAGTACTTCTCCTGGGTGTCTGCCCCAGAGGCATGAAAATGTATTTGTGTAAAAATTTGTATGTGCACATTCACAGTAACACTGTTCATTGTAGCCAAAAGATGAAAACAACCTGAATGTAACTCAGTCATGAAAGGGAATGAAATCCTGATACAAGCCACAATGTCTATGAACCCTAAAGACACTATGCTAAGTGAAAGAAGCCAGATACAAAAGGCCACACACTCTGCAAATTAACTTCTGTAAAATGTCCAGAATAGACACACCAATGGACACAGGAAGTAGATTGTTGATATTCTGAGGAATTGGTGGAGGACAAGTGAGTGGCAGCTCATGGTGTAAGGTTTCTCTCCAGAGGAAGTGCCTGGGTGGAAAGATACTGGTTGGGATTCTAGAGGCTCATTCCTGGTCTAGTCATATGCTAATTAGCAACTTGGCTCCTGGACAAGCCACTTTTTTCTTGAGCTCTCATTTCCTCATCTATAAATAGACGAGTTCAGCTAAGATGCCATGACTGTCCTCTTCAGTTCTTAAATGAACTCAGTCCAGGGAAATGGTTTCAAGGTCACAGTGAGTCCCTAAATAGTGTCAAGAGTATCCAGACTCTGTGGATAGGCGTCTGGCTATCACAGGATGTGAGTTTCGGGAGACATATGCTGAATAGTCCTTGAGTAAAAGGATCTAGGAGCAAGTCAGAGGAGATGCCTGAGGAGAATTTCAAGGTTGGCAGTGGGACTGCTGTACTCCAAAGCTAGATCTCACATGGAATGAGGAATGGAAAAGAGCAACTAGCTGAGGGACGGAAGCATGCTTTCTTTAAAGAGACCCAGCATCAAGATACCTCAGTCTGAAAGGCACAGTTATTCATTGAGCCTTCTCTCCTTCTCTCGCTCCTCCCTCCTGGGATGGCTCAGCACAAAAGTGACTTTGCGAAATCTCTGGGTGCTCTGCCCTGCTGGTCCTTCTTCCAGACCCAGAGGCTCACCCTTCTTTTCTGCTTCTTCTCCTCGTCCCTCTTCCCCTCATCTTGAAAATAACCCAAGACTTGCTTAGTCAGTCTGGTTTGGGTATCTCAGATCCACGACCCACAAGCAAGAAAGGTCATGGCACCAACTTGGTGGAATTCACTTTCTTGTGTGGGTGTTAACCATCAACAAATAAACAAAGAACTTCTGACAGCTCAAAGCAGGAGAGAGGAGTAGAGGTGGGAAAGATGCATAGCAGACAGGGCCATCATCAGGAGCCTGTGTGGTTATCCTCATGGCTAAGGTCCTGAGTGACATCAAGGAACAGACCTCTTAGAGGCTCAAATGTGTGACTCCAAAGAGTCTGAAGGACTCAAAGAAGACATGATCTTGGTCCCTTGAGGATAGACAAAAGAGGTTGGATGAGAGAAGACAGATATACAGAGATGGGGCTGGAAGGGTAACCTGGAGTGGTAGCCAGAAGCCAAGTCTTGGAGCCCTCTGGGCCATTGAAAGAATTGAAAGCCCATGGAGGGTACCGAGGGTGGAGTGTCTTTTATATACCCCACTGGTAGAGACCATCTGGAGAGATGACAAATGAAGTATCTTGCTGAGTTCGGGGCCCAACAGTACAGAAGCATCCCAAAACTGGGAGGTGGGAATCATTGTCAGATGGTTCCCATGGAAATCATAGATCATCTCCCTGCTTGGCTGGGCTCTGATGTCTATCTATATCTTCTCCCTGCAGAGGCAGGCCAAGTATTCTGAAAACAAGCTCAAGTGCACAAAGGCCCGAAATGACTACCTGCTGAATCTGGCAGCCACCAATGCAGCTATCAGCAAATACTACATCCACGATGTCTCTGATCTCATCGATGTGAGCAACATGGGTAGCTTGGGGCTGGGTGAGGGCTTTATGCAGGCTGCAGCATCTCATCAGCTAGAGCAAGTCTGGGACTATGTGGGGTCTTGGCCGGTGTGTATCATAAGTTGGGGGGAGATGGGACTGGACATGGTCCTTAACTGACATGTAGGCTGGCCAAGCTTTTGTAACCCTGCTAGAGGGTAAGAACTGGAAGTGTTTGGGGCTGGGGCATGAGCTAATTCATGGTCACATTTTCTGTGGATAGAAGTGAACTCTGGTGGACTCCCCATTAATTAGTTAGATACACAATACCAACCTCTAAAGTCCTGCCTTCTGCACCAGGGCCTCGGCTGGGTGTGAGGGCACAGGGGAGAAGCATATACAGTTTACACCTTTAGAGGCTGCTGGTATGGAAGAGGAGGAAGCCATTCATTCAGAACCCTTGTTGGGACCAGCCATCATGGGAAAGCCATTGGGAAGTTCTCCTGGGAGGAAATAGTTTGATCACTGAAGAGTAGGCACTGGCCATGGGTAGCTGGCTGTGCAGGGCTCCCTGGAGAGCACCAGGCTTGAAAAAGGACACTGTGAATGGCAGTGATGGGAGACAGCATCTTAGAGCTGCGACTCTTTCTCTCTCTTCCCTTTCATGATAAATGGGGGAATCCATTCCTGTAGGAACTCAGTGGAGGTTTGGAAGTAGTTGCTGGATTCTTTTTTTCTAACCCTGTGTATCCTATTCTGGAAGCCAGGGTCCAGTGTTTAGGGGCAGCAGCCTGCTCAACCTTCCAATGTCTTAAAGCCAGACCCCTTCTCTCTCTTAGCTCTCAACTTTCAGCATTTAGCCTTTGTGCCTTTTTACTTGACAAATGATTATTGAGCACCTACTATGGACTAGGACTCAAAGCTCAGCAGACGGTAAGAGCCAGCAAGTCCCATGGAGCACACTTGCCTAAAGCATGTTAATAGACAGTTACAATGCCAAGTGACAAGGGTCACAGTGAGGGAAGTAGAGGGCATGTGGATGTCTGACCTAAACTCAGTATGGAGAACATCAAGGAAAACTCCCAGAAAGAAATGGGCTGTAAGTTAAACGGTAAGTGGAGAACATTCCAGGCAGGGAGCCACATGGAGAAGAGCTTAGAGCCTAGGGGAGGATACTCTGTTGGTATCCACGTTTCTGCACTGAGCTCCCTCTGAGGGGTGCGATATGGCTTGTTCAGGACTTTAAAGTGCTCTGGAATGGAAGGTGTCCTCCCCAGCTCTCACCCGTACTTCTGTCCTCTCCTCTCCCCAAGTGCTGTGATCTGGGCTTTCACGCCAGCCTGGCCCGCACCTTTCGGACCTACCTCTCAGCAGAATATAACCTGGAGACCTCTCGCCATGAGGGCCTGGATGTCATAGAGAATGCAGTGGACAACCTGGACTCCCGGAGTGACAAACACACAGTCATGGACATGTGCAGCCAGGTCTTCTGCCCTCCACTCAAGTTTGAGTTCCAGCCCCACATGGGGGATGAGGTAGGCTTTCTGCCAGAATCCTTCTTGGGGCTGACTGAATGAGTTCAGCTTCCCTCACCATATGAAAACACCTAAACCTGAACAAGCAGTGGTTCTCAACCTGTGGGTCACGACACCTTGGGGGTTCAGAGGGGTCACCTAAGATCATCCTCCGTATCAGACATTTATATTATGGCTCATGACAATAACAAAATTTTAGCTACGAAGTAGTAATAAAAATAATTTGATGGTCGGGGGTTACCACAACCTGAGGAACTGTATTAAAACTGCAGCATTAGGAAGGTTGAGAGGCACTGGGCTGGAGAGCTTGTTCAGCTCACAGACAGGAAAAGCGAGGCGGTCTAAAAGCATGGTGCCAGCATCTGCTTGTGGTCTTGTGGAGGCTGTAAAATGACGTAGTGACCCTTTCTGCAAGGCAGAGCAAGCATGTGGCTCAGGCCCGTCTTTCCTCTGCTCCTGATGAAGCCACTAATGCCGAATAGCAGCACCTCATGGGAAGCTAGTCAGTTCCTGGCAGCTCCACCTCCAAACACCATTTTCACATGACTTTGAGAATGAGTTTCCCATGTTTCAAATTTGGGAGGAGGGCATGTTAACATCAGAGCTACTACTTCTGTTCTCTCCCATGCTCCTAGTGGATTGTGGGAGGAGAAAAAGAACCCGAGCATATACTCCATTTATTTCCCTAAGTGGCCTAGGGTCAGCTCTTAATTCATGAGCTTCTTCAAATGATTTCCTTGTCTTGTTCACTAAGATCCCTGTCCCAGTCCCCTACCTAAAGAATTGTAGGACCTTGGCTTTCCTTAGACCCTGCCCCCTCATAGTTATGTTTAGGAGATTTTAAGGATGCTCTAGAAATTTCCTAGACATACTCTGTCTCTTTGGACCTTAGATGTCCTCATCTGATATCCCTTCCAATACTGTGAGCCTCTGATGCACAGACAACTGACTTTCATGCTGTGTTCAGAGGCTTTATTTTTTTCCCTCCTACGTATACTTGCTGTACTTGGTTGGTCGAATGTGTGGATGTAACATCTGCAGACACAGCAGACCAGCAGGGTGACTGCCATGGTTGTCTCTGATGCATCTTTCTGCTTCCTGTAGTGACAGGAGCATTTGCCAGCTGCTTCTGGTCACTGTGCTTGCTACCACTGTCTGTTCAAGCAGTTACTTTCCTTCCACAATTCCCTGCCTTGCAATGCATTAGTCTGGCTTGCTAAGATGATGTTCAAGGTCTTTTTGAGCCCACAGTTACTATTCAAATGTATACAACTGTGACTGGAGAGCCACACTGGCGACAACAGAAGGGTAGACACTGGAGTAAGAGGGTTCTGGTTCCCAGCTGGCACTGCCTTTGCTGTGTACATGGGTGACCCAGGGCAGGTTACTCGGCCTTGCTGGACCCCTGTCCTGGGCTCTGGATGGAATGGTGTTGATAGCCCCCTCCCTGGCTCCACCCATCTGCATTGATGGCGTTACTTTCTGCAGGTCTGCCAGGTCAGTGCACAGCAGCCTGTCCAGACGGAGCTGCTTATGCGGTACCACCAGCTGCAGTCCAGGCTGGCCACTCTCAAGATTGAAAATGAAGAGGTGAGTGAGCTGCTCCCCTGGGTCTAGTTCCTTGGGGCTTGTACTGGGGAGTCACATGCTCTGGACTATCGAGGAAATGGTGGCTCATTGGTGGGACACTGTACAACCATAGAGCCCACCTGCACTAAGAATATTTAGTGGCCTAAAGGATGCTTACAAGACCTCAGGTGGAAGGGAAACAAGAGGAAGCCAGACTCTATGTTTAGAATGATCGCAGATTTGCAGGCTTAGGATGTTTGGGAAAATGTTTTGAAATGTGAACCTTGGCTCCATCTCAGCTGTAGAACGATTGATGGTTACTGCTGACGTCATGCTTTTCTGCCCCATTCTCTGCAGTAAGTTTCTGTTGTCATCATCGGGACTCAGAGTTAATATTTAAAATGACACAATGAAATAGATAGTCCAGACTACCCTAAGTGTGGATTTTTTCAAACCCCAGGGAAGGGGTCAGTCTCACCAGCCCAGTGTTCGCTCAGTAGCATGGCAGCACGCTGTGAGAGTCCACTCTGACACAGACTAAAGACTCCAGGCAGGGAGTGTCAGAGGAAAGATGTCAGACAACCCTGAGGCCCTGGAGAAAGGACCTCAGGACATTCTCGGTGTCATTCAAGGTGGTGTGACAAGTCCAGTCGTGGTGGAAGGTGAGATGACACGGCCACTGTCTTCAAATGTCATGAAGGCTATCCTGGACAACAGGGACAGTTGTGCTTGGAATCTCTACAAAGAGCAGAGCTAGGACAGAGCAGAGATGACGCAAACCAAAGCAGACCCAGGGAAGGTCGCACAAAGACAAGCCGACTTGTTTTTAAACCTGGCAAGAGAGATGCAGGAGGCAGGCAGAATGCTTTCTTTCTTTCTGCTTCTCTTTTGTCCCCCCCAAAGGATCGTTAATGGTTTACATGTACAATGCTGCTAGTGAAATTTAAATGGAAATCAGGGCCACAGGGAGGAGACCAAGGCACACAGCCCTCTCTGAGCTGTGGATGGGCTTGAATATGCTTGTCTTTGAATCAGCTTCCCGTCAGTCTGTGTTGGAGACAATAATTGATTTTGATTTAATCACTCATTTGTTCATTCAACAAATATTTATTTCTGTAATATTTATTCACATAATACATACAAGACATTACTTTAGATAGAGAATAAATCAAAGGAACACATCCTCATAGTTTTCCCTCTTTCTGATGAGAAAACTAATTAAAATAGAAAGACCAGTGAGTCACTGGCTATGGAGAAACAGTGGACCATGAGTGGTGTGCTACATGAACAACACAGGGGCCTGACACCATTAGGAGGTGACATTTCAGCTGAGGAACAACAAGAGAGATTTTGAGTGTCAATGATATTATAATAAATAGAGTTGGTTTTTTATTTTTGCCAGTGACGCCTTTTAAACTGACCTACCTCTAGGATATGGAGTCTGTCACTGAGGTCTCCTTCATCCCAGGGCCTCTGCGAGACTGAGGTCCTCAAGCCCTGCTTCTGTTATCTCTGTAGTGTGTGGGTTCACTTGCCTAAGGACAGAAACTGGTGTCCCAACAAAATCCTGTGGCAGTGAACTAACTTCCCTTAGGTCCTGTCTCCCAGCAGATCACACCCATTATTAGCTGACACCTTCCTTCATGAACGAGAGAAAACATGAGAGAATTTCTGTTGGTTCCCGTGTTCAAGTGGCAGCCCTCTAGTCCCCTGGAGGAGCCGTGTTTAGGTTCCTTTAACCAGACCAGAGAAAGAAGTCTAGAACCCTGACTCCGTCATCCTCGTGACATTCCCAAGGTCCCTCAGACAGAAGCAGTCCATTAAATGATCTTAAATTGGGAAATCTGGCTTCTTAGACTGCCAGTTATTGATCTTCAACCAATGGCCAATTCACCTCACTGTTTATGTCAGTATAAACTGGGCAGCCATCTTGTCCTGTGTACCTTCTAGAGATTAAATGAAAGAACAAAGTGTAAGAGGCATCGGGAAATAAAGAGTGCTTTCTGGATATGCTGTTTTCCCCTAGGTTAGGAAAACCCTGGATGCCACCATGCAGACCTTACAGGACATGCTGACCGTGGAGGACTTCGATGTCTCCGATGCCTTCCAACACAGCCGGTCTACAGAGTCCATAAAGTCGGCTGCTTCTGAAACCTACATGAGCAAAATCAACATCGCCAAAAGGAGAGCCAACCAGCAGGAAACAGAGATGTTTTATTTTACAGTAAGTAGCATCAAGGACCCAGAGGCCACTACTGTCTGTTGACACCCTGCCTGTGGCTTTGGAAGAAGTCTGAATGAGAGAGAGCCAGCAAAATAACTTGACATAAATCTCCCCACATGCTTCTCAACATTAGGTTGCCTGGCTTGGTTTTCTGAAGTGTAGACTGACTCACCAGTGGGCGGTATTGGCACTGATCCCGAGTGACGGCCACTGATGCTTTGGGAAGGAATTGAAGAGAGAGTTTCAGTCATTTGGGTTAGATCAGCAGTTCTCAACCTTCCTAATGCTGTGAGCCTTTAATACCTCACGTTGTGGTGACCCGCAACCACAGACTTCTTTCAGAACTGCAATTTTGCTGGTTATACATCATAATATAAATAGTTGATATACAAGATATTTGACATGTGACCCCAGAGGGGTTGAGTCACATAGGTTGAGAACCTCTGGATTAGATTAGAGGAACCTGGTGAGGGAGTCAGGTAACCACCTAGAGTTCTGTGTGTACATTATTGTCTTCAATTGGTGACTAGATATTGAAAAGCAGGACCAGGACCTCAGCATTGTGAGCAAGTTTTTCAGGAGTTGCTGGCCCCTCCTATAAAAGTCCAGGTCACAAACCTTCAATGTAACCAGGGGACAGGAGGAGGAAGGAAGAGAATTGAGGCTTTAGTTAAGTTAGGCTTAATGAATATGGAGGCTGGGGCTGTAAGGGACTTACTTTCCATCTGGTACACATTCACACAAAGCTCATGGGGTCTCTGCTCAAATGCCCAGGGTGACAAGCTTTCTGTCACCCAAACAGCCCCTCTGCTTGAGTGTGGCTGGCACCGGATAAGGAGCTTTCCTCTGTTATCTTCAGGAAATCTACCACCCCAGGATTCCTGGCCATTGGTCTCCATGCTGGTTTCTTTGGTGACCAGAGTGAAGCTGATGCTATCTGACATTCTTTACCTGGCTTCAGAAAGATGGGGTCTCCGTTCTCCAGGTTGAAGACCCTCACTTTTCTGGCCCTACCTTACAAGCTTTAGTACTGGGTAGTCTCAGCACCCTAGTGGCTCCTGAATACATTCTCTAAATACCTAAAGTAAAAGTCACCGAGGACATATACTACCACACCCCATTCTTGTTTTGATTTGTCTTTAAGCTCAGATGGTATCAGCTGACTCTCCGTATGCAGCCAGACCTCCCTCTTCTTAAAGGTCTTGTAGGTAATAACTTAGGTAGATCTTCCCTGCTATCCTCTTGATGGATTCATGTCACAGATCCCAGCTGTCAGCCTCCTGCTCAACACCTGTGCTCCTTTCGAATCTTGTGTGATGTGCAGACTCAGGGAGCAAGGTCTCCAGTATCTTAAAGATTGCTAAAAAGAAAGTGCAATGGCTGGGGCCAGTGAAAATCAAGTCACTTGAAACATACAGCTAGATTGATGTTGACTGAATTACCCTCATAGAATATGTCACCAATTAACGCAGTTCCAGTGTCCGACTCTATACTGTGGTTAGCCTTAATCAAGACCCTGCTACCGTCCCATAGCTGGCACATACCTCATTCCTTTCATCGGTATTCATTGACCTTGTCAAGAAAGAAAACAAAGCTAGTCTTCAGGACTCCTGGCAACTGCCACTTCTATTAGAGAACTAGGAGGGACCAGGAAGTACATATGGGGATAGCTAGAAAGTTACTTCAGCAGGAGAACAACATCTGGGAAGGAGGAGGAGGAGGAGGAAGAGGAGAAGGGATCCAGCCTTTTTGTATATAAAGGAATCTAGTGTCTTTGACCAAGGAAAGATGTTATGTTTTCTTTTTTGTGTATATATTTATATGCTTATGCATATTGATATGTGTGCATCCTGATACATGTGTATTTACGTGTATGAGCATGTGTATGTAGTCTGGGAAACAACTCAGGCACCATCTACCTTTTATGTGTGCATCTCACCTCTGGTTTTTATGGATTCTTAGACATGTGTTTAAATCAGAGGTATTGTTCTAAGCCTACATGGTCAATCTGTAAATCAATTAATACTGACTACAGCAAGGATGTGAATTACCCAGGGCCAGGGCACTTGCTTAAAATTCAAGTGCTTCATCCACTGTCCTCCTCAGCAGGACTCTGAAATTTGGAAGTTTAAAGACCCCTGTGATTCCTCCCCAGCAAGAAATGAAGGGTTAGAATTGAGGTATTGTAAAGCAGAAATTTGCATGTTGACCTGGTGATGAGGCAGCTGGTCCTCTGCCACACCTTCGGTGAGACATCCTAATTCTACTCTCAGCTTACCTCAAGGAGCTAATGGGGGTGCAGGTGGGGGTCTTGAAATAGACAGGCCACTACTCCAGACTTCACACTGAGGAACCCAACTCTGGACTTCTAAAGTATGACCATGCTTTCTCTACTAGCCTTCTAAGGTCATGGAGAGGTACTACTCTGGGAATGTGTGTGTGCATGTGTGTATATGTGTGTGGTACTCAGTGGAATCACAGGGCAATACATTTTAATGAGTTAAAAGCCAGATCCTTAGAGCTAAGTAGGTCTATGGAGAGATGGGGCATCATAGCCTCACAGCTCATCCAAGAAATCCCCCTGGGTGAATGGCAAGGTAGTGATATTAGACTCTCCCTTTTTAGTACAGGTTGTTGCTGGCTGGCTTCTCTCTGCCATGTTGGGGTATGCTGGCTGGGGCAGTGGGTTTCTGTGTGAGAGCCTGGCTGATATCTCAGCCACTCACCTCTGTCTCTGTGAACTGATTCTCAGAGCCTTTGCCAATGCCAACCATCTACAGGCCAGACCTTCTGTCTATTTCATATCCTGACTCCCATGTCTTCTTGCATGGTTGTCTGGCATGCTGGTGCAGAGGCCTGCCTGTCCCCACGCCAGGTCCCTGGGTAACCTGATATCTCTTTGCTTTCCCTGTTGCGGAGATGAGTTGCAGAGTCAGAGACCCTGTCACCATTTGGGTGTGTGGCCTTTAACTTCCTTATGCTTATGTGTCTTACAGAAGTTTAAAGAATATGTGAATGGCAGTAACCTCATCACCAAGCTGCAAGCCAAGCATGACTTACTCAAGCAGACCCTGGGTGAAGGTGAGTTGGGTGATAGAGTACCCAAGAGGGACTACTGTATGGCCTAGAACTGCTGAGCCACCTCAGCTCAAGACATCCAGCACTGGGCAGGGAAAGACCTGATGCTGGACTCTTGTGCCTTCACTAGGCAGGTTGGAAAAATCACCTTTGTACCGGGGCTGAGATGAATTTTGTGTGGCTGCAAGAAAGGGCAAGGCCAAGGGGTGGATGTGTTCCCATAAGTAGGGAGTGGGACTCCTACATATTTGATTCTACACACACACACACACACATACACACACACACACACACACACACACACACACAGAGAGAGAGAACTCACACCCCACTCCTTTACACCCACTCTGCCTTCTCTTTGCTTTCTTAGGTTCTTACTATATAGATCAACATGATTTTAACTTTATAGTCCTCCTACCTCAGGCCTTCAAAGTGCTTGATTTCAAGTGTGAGGAATTAGCTGCAGTAAGCTCTCCCTTCATCTGCTTAGTTCTGCCTTCCTGACCTCTCAGTGCTGAGAGGGGCGAGTCAGTGAGACTTGGTGACTACTAGTGTTTTGAAATTAAAAGTCCCTGGGTTTAGAAACCCAAGTACCTTTCTAAAAATCCAAGGTCCTGGTTGGATCCTCGATGTGTGGGATAGGAGGGTTTCTGTTCTCTGTCCCCTCTGAGTGCTAACCCATTGCTGTCCTTGTCTGCATGGCCTTAATGTGATCATAATGTTTGGCTGGCATGGCTCCTGGTTCATATGGTGTTCCAGGTTTTATCAACTATGCCTCACACTGAGATTGTCATGGAGTCCACTTAGATCCAACACAACTCAAGAACCAGGTCAATTCAGATGCCAAAAACGTATAGTCATCAAGCCACTACTAAATGATCAGGGTCATAGATCAGACTCAGGAGCTGAACTGATGCCCTAAATAAATAGTGGACCACATATTTAAAGGATGAAACCTTGAAGCAAGGAGGAGCAGGGTGGGCTGCAATTATCTAATCATATCTTGATATAAGGGGTTGAGCAAAGGGATTTCCATCAATCAGGATCAGAGTTGGTTCCTGGGCCTGGGAACATAAACTTAGTTTGACCCTGGCAGTAAGTTAGAGACATTGTCCTTGAGATGTCTGGACTCAGACAGATGTTCCCTTACAAGTTGTCCCTGACATGTCTAGACTCAGACAACTGTTTCCTTATAATAGAAGCTGTTCAGCTCTTGGGAAGTCCCCAGCTCCCCCTTGGACCTGGGACCTTGAATTTACTTTCTCCCTATAATTAAATAGAATCAAAAAAATGAAATGGTAGTATTTAGAGTAAGTTTCTTTTGCTTGTCCTCAATGATATGTGACCTCTGAAGTCTCCCTTTTGAGTTTTGGGATAGTTGGCAAGAATAGCTCTAAGAAAATGGTGCTTCAGAATAGAGCAACAGCTAAGAGCCACCTAGAAGTGCCACAATGTGTTTTTTTTAGCAAGTCACCTACAGAAAAGCCCAGTGGGCTTCCTTTGACAATAGGGATAGATCTTAACAAACTGGTCAGTTCTAGGGAAGTTTTTCTTTGTCTCAATAAATATTTTATTTAGAATGGGTTTTAGTTTACATAAAAGTTGAAAAACTAGTTGGGTTCTCATAGGGTCCATCCTCCATTCCCCTTTATTAACATCTCATATCAGTATGGTATGTCACAATTAATGCTATTAATAAATTATTTGAGACTGAATCTTATGTAGCTCAGGCTGGCCTCAAACTTGATATGCAACCTTGAATTCAAGGATAGCCCTGAATTTGTAATCTTTCTGCATCTGCCTCCTCAGAGCCGTTCAAGCCTGTGCTACCATGCCTGTCTTTGATACCCTATTATAAAGTCAATAAAGCACTGAATTACTAGGGAAAAAAAGACAAACTGAGTAAGTTTGCACCAAAATGCATATCACTTTGCATATCTCTGATCTAGTAAAGGAATTCTGTGGACTCTTAGAGCACTGGGTGAGGCACCCAGAATTCAAGCTGAGCAGGGCAGACAGAGCTTATCAAATCCACTCTTCTAAAGTCTTGATTTCTTTTCTTTCTTTATTTTTTATTTTTGAGACAGGGTCTCACTATGAAGCTTTGGCTGGCCCAGAGCCTGCTGTGTACCTCAGGCTGGACTTACACTGGCAGAGGTCCACCTGCCTCTGCCTCCCTAGTGCTGGTATGGAAGGAGGGCACCACCATGCCAGGTCCATTCTTCAAAATGTTAACCCCTGAGTCACCTTAGCTCCACCTGAGCAGTTTGTCTCTTTACTCAGAAGATCGATATCTAAGTGCAGGGCTAGTGTGTGGTTGTGCATCTGCCATCAGAGCTATTTCATGTTGACAGAGCTGAAATAAAAACTTAAAAAACAAAAGCAAAAAACGAGAGGGGCTGGAGAGATGGCTTAGAGGTTATAAGCACTGGCTGCTCTTCCGGAGGTCCTGAGTTCAATTCCTAGCAACCACATGGTGGCTCAACACCTGTAATGAGATCTGATGCCCTCTTCTGGTATGTCTGAAGACAGAGACAGTGTACATAAAATAAATAAATAATTTTTTTTAAAAAAAAATGAAAACTATGGTCCCCAGGAATATTCAAAAGAGTTCAAGCTGGGCTTGTTGGTTTTGTTGTTGTTTGGGGGATGTCTGTTTTTATGATGTCATGTGCCTCCATTTCTCCAAAGTACCCCATTGACAGTGTGACTCAAGGAACCTGCCAGTTAGAAAAGGCACAAGTCCTTTCAGGCCACTTTCGTCTACAAGCAATTTTTTCCCCTTTCCTCAAGATATATTTTCTCTGTGTAGCTTTGACTGTCCTGAAACTCACTCTATAGATCAGTCTGGGCTTGAACTCACAGAGATCTCCCTGCCTCTACCGCCCGATTGCTGGGATTGAAGGTGTGCACCATCATACCCAGCCAACTACTGAACTTTTAAAGGGCTGCTAGCTGCTCGTCAGATTGTCGTTGCTGTTCTTGGGAGCACATGCTCCCAGTCCACACTGGCTGTGTGGTAGTGTCATTTCATTGCCCAAAGAATTTGGCTTGCTGTTGTTCCTGAGTCTTCTACCTGGGACCTCCCAATCACTCTGGGCATGTGTGTTCTGTAAGTTCCTACCCGTGTTTCTCCCAGGATCGTAGCACATTTCTACTTTGCTGACGGTCTTAAGTGTGAGTAGTTTATTGTCTGAAACAGAGATGGAACATAGCTTAGTCAGGTCCAAGCCTAACAGCCTATCATAAAACTAAACGGTCCCCAGGACTCAGGCACCAACTACAGTTTATAATGTTTTTAAAACCCCAATAGGTCGCTTATTGTAAAGACAATGCTTTAAAAAGAAACTTGGCTGATATTTGTTAGGTCACAATCCATATCTCTAAAGCGATTGGCAGTGGGTTTCTAGAGAGCTAGCATGCAGACAGAAAGAAGGATTATCCCAGAGGAGGGTCTGTCTTGACCGTGTTGGCATCTGAGGCCATTTGATTCTAAACCTTTGATTCCTACCTTCTTGCTACACTACACACAGCTGACTCTCATAGATTCGAAAGCACAGACTCTGACAGGGCTGTGCCATGACACAGGGACAGATGTATCCCATCCTTACAGGGCAGAGCTAGCTACCTGAGTCAGCCAGCTGCATGCAAGCATTATGTAATGACAAGGTTATCCTCTGAGAAATAGGTTAGGCAATTCTATCACCGTATTAATTTCACAAGCAGTTCCGACACAAACCCAAGGCACATGATGCATGTGTGACATCACATTGAGAGATTAAATCAAACACAAGAGAAAATGACATAATCAAGAAACACAGACACACAAGCTGCCAGTATAACACACCACACTGTGTTACAGCAAACCCATGTTTTTAGGAGAAGAAACAATGTTTTCTAAAGTAGTATAAACAGTAGACATCACTTATCAATGCCAAGTGTTACATGTATGTAGTTCAATGTGCTCTAATTCTATAAGGACACTGTAGTAGCTGTGTTTACATCATTGTGTCATGCTGTGTGTAGTGTAGCAGTGGGGGAACATGCTACACTATCATGATGTCATAATGCCTATGTCACCACTAGACGTGTATGGCAGCATCACTCTGACCTTAGGAGTTCACCATCATATTCATGATTCACACTGTGCCCGAGAAAGTGCCTACTGTGTGAAAAGATGGGCAAGAGGGGTCAGGACAGAGGAAATAGTGTGTGGCAGTGTGACAAGACCATAGCAAGCTCACAGAAGAATGGGCCATTTGGAAACCGAAAGAAGGAGCAGAAATTGCCTTACAGACTACTCTGTACTAAGGGTAGCAGTTGGCTGCAGCCCTGAGGAAAAGGTATGTGTTATGGCTGGGCATCCTTACCCAGAGCAATCCCAGGGCATCATGAAGCACTTTCACAGGATGCTGCAGGTTCTCCAAAGACCCTGCCTGATGATTTAACTGGAATCTCGTGAGACTATGCAGCAGACCCCAGATTAAACACAGCAAATTAAACAATACATTTGCCTGCTTTATCTGACTTCTCCTCTGCCCTTGCCTGGGTCTTTGGCCTCAGTTGAACCCCTACAGTTCACCCTGTAACCTGCCAGTCCTTTGGTCAGATTTGTTTCTGACCAAATAAATATATATCAGTTTGTTTTGTGTTCTATTCTCAGACCTCAAGTTACCATCTTCCCCGTTCATTTCTTTCTAGCCCCACACTGTCTTGCATTCCTTAGGGGAAAATGTTCTTTCTTAAAAACAAATAAGGAAACCAAACCTTAGGGGCTGGGGATTTAGCTCAGGTGGTAGAGTACTTGCCTGTCATGCATAAAGTCCTGGGTTCTATCCCCAGAGTGGCATAAAAACCTAGCCCATGGCAGGTGGAAGCAGGGGGATCCAAAATTCAAAGTCATCCTCCATTGATAATGAGTTTGAGGTGATCCTGAGCAATGTCAAACACTCCCCCAACAACATCAAAGCAAGCAACACAAACAAACAACACAAAACAAACCCTATACTAAAACTGATTCTAAACTAAGATTCTAATCTAGAGCTGCGTCTCCAAGGTGAAGGTCGTGGGCCACATTGGCTGCCAAACACTTGAAATAAGGATTGACACATGGATATGTTCATTGAGATGATGGGCTGGAGGGATGGCTCAGGGGTTAAGAGGGGTTAAGAGCACTGACTGCTTTTCCAGAGGTCATGAGTTCAATTCCCAGCAACCAAATGGTGGCTCACAACCATCTGTAATGGGATCCAATGCCCTCTTCTGGTGTGTCTGAAAACAACAACAGTGTACTCACATACATAAAGTAAATAAATCTTTGAGGGGGGGAGGGGAGAGGGAGGGGACAGAGAGGGTCAGGAAAGAGGAACAGAATGAACACCAGAACCTGAAGTACTGGCTCCTGGGGAAGAGATTATAAAGTATCTTGCTTGATGTTGATATCTATCTACATATTGAAATGACAACATTTTGTAAGTTGGGTTAAATCTGATAAAATTTAACCCATTAAGCACTGAATTCATTTTGCCTGTTTTGCTTTTCTATCTTGCCACTGGCTTCTAGAACTTGTGGCTTGCAGTACTGTGGGCAGCACTGACCTAAAGGGGACTTTCATCCTCCTTAAAGGTTGGGGAAACACGGCCAGAGATCAGTGTAGGGTGTGTGACTCACTCTCTACCTTCTGCTTTGAGACAGAATCTCTCCTTGAACCTGGAGCTTGCTGTTTACTAGCCTGACCCTCAGTCCCCAGGGTCCATCCCCCAGTGCCTGGGTTCCAGATACATGCTGCTGCACGCAGCTTTTATGTGGGTGCTAGGAATCTGGTCTTAGGTCCTCATGTTTTTGCAACAAGCACTTTTACCAACTCGGACATCTCCCAGTCTTGTAGAGTTTAGGAACAGACATGGTGGTACACACTTGTGATCCCAGCCCCTGAAAAGGGAGCATAGGAGGACCAGGAGTCCAGGTCACAGTTATACAGTGAGACTGAGGCTGGCCTGGGGTACATGAGACCATGTTCTTTACCACCTGTCTAGGTGAACAGATGTGACAGTAATGACAATAGGTGGCAGTGAGCAGGTGAGATTGCAGTCTAAGACAGTGCCAGTGAAAAGCGTATAAAGACAGAAGGGAAACAGAGGAGCTGTAAGGACACCCTGGTCTACTTCAGGTGGGGGAATCTCTACTCTGCATCCCTCTTTTCAGCCAGAATGCACAAGGCTAGCAAGAGGCAGCTCTGGACGTGTCACAGGCAAGACAATCCCAGCAAACAAAGGCCAACATGGGGACCTAGCGGAGAAGAAATCTGCCAGAAGCATCAAGGCCAAAGGAGAAAGGAGTCTTTGTACATGTGACATTAGTTTTCAGGGTCCCCTTGAACCTTGAATAGCTAATGATTACAGAGAATGAGGATTCTACCCTATCCCATATGTGACAGGGGACCCTAGGAAGCAAGAAGAAGGTGTGACATGCTCTGGCTATTTCTTTCACTGCTGAGTTGTGGATATATCATAGTGAAATAGGAGCTCCACTTAAAAAGCAAGTACTGCAGCTAGAGATGGCAGGAACCTCGGCCAAGAGGGTGGTGTTAAAATCGAGGGGAATGGGCCACCGAGGTTAAGAAGGAAAGAGAGCTTTGATAAGCCTTTCTCCGACTTCCAACTGAAGTGGCTAGGTGATAGATAGCTCAGTTTCAGAAATGTTGAGGGCTTGGACAAGAATGGTTTGAGGACATGGGAAGAGCATTTTGGGAACAAAGCATGAGATCCTTGGAGGGCAGTATTGTGTGACTCACCCTATGGAACCTATAGAAACCACAGCAGAACAAAGTACACATAGGATCAAAGTCCAGCTTGGCGAAACGATGGATTTTATTGGAGTATATTACAGGAATATGGGTGAGGGGTTACTTACAGGAGCAGAAGTGACTCAAAGCTACCTCACCAAGACCTATGCCAGCTCTAGTGAGAACTCACAACGCTGGGAACCTGGAGTCTAATGCACAGCCTGCAGGCAGCTCAGTGGGTTGGAGTGTCTTTTCCAAGTGACTCAGTTGGTCTTAACCTCTTCCAGGCAGCTCTGCTGGTTTCAGCTTCTTCCAGGCTGGTCTGGTTTCAGTCAAGTCTTCTTTGCAGCTTGGCTTCCAATCTAAGAGGGATTCAGCTTTTGTTTACTCTGGCAAGTAGGGCCCTAGTGAGTCTGTCCAGTTTCAGGGTCTTCCTGAAGCTATTTTTTTTGAGCTGTTCACCTTCCTGCTTAAGAAGCTTCCTTGTGGGATGGAACGGAGGAAACTGTTACACAACAGGTACTTATTGACAAGCAGATAAAGAAACTGTGGTCTGTCCACACAGTGGAATATTACTCAACCATAAAAAGTAAATGAACTACTGAATCATGTTGTATGGATGAGCCTCAGACAAATTATGGCAAGCTAAAGAAGGCAGATTCTGGAGAGAAACCACAAGGAGAGGAAATTCTTTCTAGGAAATACCTATCAGACCTCAGAGACAGAGAGATGAACAGTTGCCTAGGGCAGGGGGCAGGAGGAAGGAATGAATACAAATGTGCTCATGGGATCTTTCTGTTATTGTTGTTTTAAGGGAAAGAACATTCTCAGCTTAAAACAACAACCAAACCCAGTTAAATCTCAACGTGCAATTTTGTTTTCTTTCCCCAGGGGAGAGAGCCGAGTGCGGCACGACCAGGTGAGAGCCGGGGAACCTGTGTCCTTTTTAACGGTTGCTTGAGGTCTGAGAGGATGAGGTGGGTGGGTGGGTGGGTGTGTAGGGTGAAGAAACTGGAATGTCTTCACCTTTGGGGCCATCGGGGTGATGGGAGAGAGGATAAAGTGGCTCCTGAGGCTGCATTGCTTGTTCTTGCTTTAGTCTGGCAAAGCCACGCTCCTGCAGGTTGGCCACAGGGAGGGAACTTTTATAGCTGCTGAGGGTCAGTGGAGGGAGAGTTCATTCCAGGGTGGCTAAAGGTGCTAGCAGAGGCCATAAACTGTAGAGAGGCTGTTTTCTTCTCTTGAATGTTACATGGCCACTGCCCAAACTGCCCTATAGGTGTTCCAGGTCCAGGCTGGGTCCTCAGTTGCTAAGGCTGGGTCTTCAGTTGCTAAGGCTGGGTCCTCAGTTGCTAAGGCTTTGGGATTGGCTGATACTGTGCACAGATGGCCAGGTGCATGCTGCTTACACATGGATGCGTGCCGAGATTACCTCCCACCCTAAGTCCCTGCACTGCCCATCATACTTTGGCTTGAAGTTTAGTGGGAATTTGGATGCACTGACTAGGCCAGTACTATAGGGGACCCCTGCTTCCTCCTGGCCCCTTTCACATTTCCCTTTGTGCTTTCCCTGAGCACACCGGAGCCAGTGAACACTTTCACTCAGCAGCCTTCAGCCTTTCATAGGCATTAGATGCTTAATCAGCCTGCACTGCCCTGGTGTCTGGACTTTCAACAGGAATCTAGCAGTGGCCCAGGGGTCTGCCCTCTATCATGTGTGACAGTTGGCAGCTACTTTTTACCCCATTTTGAGATGGGTCCAGGGGTTCATTGACCCAATGACACTCTTTCCTTCCAAATGTTCTTTTCAGTGGCTCAGAATCCTGAAAAGCTGTCCTATTTGGCAAGAGCAAAGATGACTCTTGAACTCTTCCCTGCCCCTGGGGAAGCAAGTGGGTGTGGCAAAGTCTAGGGAACTTGAGGGGTTTAAGTTGGCCCTGGAGGTTTAGGGCTTTCCAGGAATCCAGCTTTTCATTTGGGCCCAGGCAGTTTGGAAACGATGAGATGATTCACAGGCAAGGGCCCTCCCACGTGTGGAACAGCAGTTGTTCAGGTCACTTTTGAAGAACCCAAATTTGTTACTTTTTTATTTTTCTGGTAAGAGGAATATTACTATAATACTCAGAGAACTGAAGCCCTGCTTTATAACAAAGTGGGATGACCTGGGAGGCGGCCCCCTGCCTCCTAATCTGTAAAATTTAGGCAGGACATTGCCCTAGCAGACTAGGGGGTCGGGGTGGAGAAGAGCCATAATGTATCCCTTGGCCAGGTCTTGGGTCCCCCCCACCCCAGCCCCAAGAAAGCCCAGGAGGTAGGTAGGTAGGTAGATAGATAGATAGATAGATAGATAGATAGATAGATAGATATAGGTAGACAGATAGATAGATAGATAGATAGATAGATAGAGAGACAGACAGACAGACAGATTTTGGAGATATATATATATATCCCTCTGAAATACTGTTTTGGCCTAGGGCTTGGGAAATTGAAATTCAGATGACTAGACCTCCCAGTTAGGCATCCTGTCCCAAATTTCAGACCTAGCCAGATATTTTCTGTCTCATTATTGAGCTTGTGTACTTCATTGTTAACCTGAAAGTGGTTTTAAAATGAGTCCCAGAAGCCCCAGTGACCTGTCTCTGTACCTTGGCCGTGTCAACTGTAGATTCTCACAGTCAGAGTCATCTGGGACCATCATCAGAGCAGGTTTCCTCAGCCAAATTGCTCTTGCCCTTGTCAGGTTGGCCCCTGTCTCACACTTAAAGCCAGATTGGTGAATGGCCTCAATTCACCATAGCCCTATTGTTCTCATAGCTGTTCAGCGGTTCCTATAGGCAGACCAGATGTGCGAGTGTGCTTTGAAGAACTGCTAAGAACCAGCAAAGTGGGATGCCAACACCAGTTTTTAATCATTGTGATTTGAAGAGAGGCCAGTGCCCTTAAGCAGGTTGAAAGAGGCTCTGGTCCTGATGAGAAGGGAGATGGTTGACGTCACAACCAGTCAGATGTGGCTCAGTATATATCCAGCTTCAGGCAGCTTCCAAGAACCCGAAAGCCCTTGAACATCAGTGTTGCCACCATTTTGGATACTGACACCCACATTTGTTGGGCTGTTTGGGGAAATGCTTAATCTCTTGCTTTTTGTCGCAGACTAATTCTGAAGCCACACCTGTGTTGCCAGTGTATGTTAATTTTCTTCTCTGAAAGGCAGAGAGGGGCCATTGTCTCTGGTTTCCTTCTCTCCACTCTGTGGCTTTCTCCTGTTTTCCGTCTCTCTCTTTCCTTTTTTTTTTTTTTTTTTTTTGTTTTGTTTTGTTTTTTGTTTTTGTTTTTGTTTGTTTTTTTGTTTTGTTTTTGCTCTGCAACTGAGCAGCAGAAGAGATGGAAGGCTTAGGCTGCCCCACTTTCCTTGGCTGAGCTGTCCCCCTGCTCCCCACTTTGTGCCCCACCCAGCATTCCAGTAAGTTGTTACAGATTTGGTGTCATTCAGAAGTTGGGATAGCTAAGTTTCCTTGTCAGAGGTTCTGGCAGTGCCCAGGGTGGGGCGGGGTGGGGGGGGGTGGGGTGTGTGACTCCATTTTCTTTTACACTCTGGATTTGGCAGGAAAAATGGGGAAGCATATCCTATAGTTATTTTCTTTTATTCTATTTTGTAAAAACAAAAAACTAAAAACAAAACCCAGAAACCCTTGTGAGTTCTTTTATGAAAACACTCCAACTGGATGCCCCAAAGCTTTTGATTCTGCCTTTCCGGTACCTGCACCAAGATTCCCACTCTTGCCGGCCACAAGAGCTGTATAGACAGTCAGCAGAATTCCTCTCTCTACTCCATACCTGTGCTGGAGCTCCGAGTAGGAAACACTGATCTAACTCTCAGCTCTTGATAGATTCCATCTGTGTGGCTGCTGGCAAATTTCTTAATTTCTTGTGGGCTCCTTTGCCTCCCCAGCCTGTGAGGAGGTTAATCATGCAGTATGGAACAAGTGACCCCAGAGCCCTAAGTTCTGTGGAAACACAAATGTAAACACGTTACTATCCTCTTAGTTCCTACATTCGGATACTGTGGCTTTGTGTCCTATTTTTGGCAATCTTTTTAAATTTTTTCTTTGGCTTTTATATTTGAACATTCAAAAGCAGCCACTATATGAGAGTCCCCCCACCGTGTTTTCACATATCCTCAAAAAAGATGTAGTATTTTTTTTTAAAGGAAATGACATGGACTTAGCTAACCAAATTCACATAGCTCCAAGACGGGCCGGAGATGATCTTGCCTGTTGTTTCTCTTCACAATTTCGGTTGTGCTGTTCTTTTGGTATCCTTGATTCCTTGATTGGATGGCATGCTTTTGGACTCAACCATGTCTTTGCTCATTTGCCTGTGCATGTCCTGGAGTTAGCAGCCTTTGCTCAACACTTAAAAACATTCAGGAGGTCTTGGCTAAAGTCTGTGGCTGGAGTGCTGAAGAGTATGGGCACACTAAGCCCAAGGGAGAGAGGCAAGGCAAGCCTCCTTCATGTTGATTGTTCCAGTCCATATGATTCTTGCCTGTGTGGACTAAAGATATACCTGAGTTGGTAGAATGCTTGCTTAGCATGCATGAGTTCAATTGCTAACACCACATTAAACCCAGTGCAGAGGTGCACGCCTATAATCCCAGCACTGAGGAGATGGAGGCAGGAGGATCAGAAGTATGAGGTCATACTCAGCTACATAGCAAGTTTGAGGCCACCCTGGACTATATAAGATCCCTTCTCAGAAACAAACAGAAGATCCTTGCCCATACACAGAAATCGATCAAGACTTGGGGAAGGGGCAAGTCTTTTGCTTCTCATATATACCCACTATCTGCCTGGCTGAATATACACTCATTGTTCCCATAGTTTCAACTAAACCATTTGAAAAGAAGCTGCCTCATTAGGGAAGGGTGCTTCCTCCAAACTTTCCAAAATCTCTTTCCCTGAAGGCCCTAACCATTGAGTTGGGCCAGTTTATATAACGCAATGAGCAAAGAAGCCAATCCAGGCCTGTGCATGGCGAGCAATTGTGGACATGGGTCTGGTGTCTGTGGCCATTTCATTGTTCCCGATGGACTGTGGTATAAGGATTCCCCTCCCTGTGGGGAAGAACACAGAGAATGGAGATCCGAAAGCAAAGCAAGATATTTTCAACCTGACTCCTGTCATGGACTAATGGGGCAGATAGGTCTGCTGCTAGAAATAGTGGCAAGATTCCCTGGCACCATGCCCATGACTTGAAACTTAAAAGACAAACAAATAAACTGGACCTGGAGGGGAAGTGGGGAGAGGTGGGTCTGACTCGCTGTTCTTTTTCTCTGAGCTTAGTTTCTGTAGACTAGAGCCCTGAGTAATAGGGGGACACCGGGTTAAGTGTGGTAATGGGTCTGACAGTGCTCTGATCCCAAATATACTTGACGGATGAGTAGGATAATAGCATTCCAGGCCACCCACAGATCCTATAGGAGGTGCAGCTTGCATCCTGGCATCTCTCTGTCTGGCTCTCAGATCTTTGCAACAAAGATGAGTCATATGAAATGCCAAGAGGCGTCAGGGAGATAGTAGTACCCTCAGCACATTGGGAGTTGGGCCTTGGTGATCGATTTAAGCCAAAATTATGAAAATTCACCCTCTCGATTGTGTTTGAAAGTCTCTTGCTTTCTTGGGCTACAGATGACACCTTACTCCCCTCATCCCCTCCATCTGGTCTGCAGGATGCCAGCCTCTGGTTGGCATTGCAGGGGCTTCTTGGATACACCCCATCGTCCTAATGTAGAATGCATTTGTGTTTTGTGAGAGTTGCCTCTGCTTGGTATTGTGGGTAAACCAAGATCTAAAACATCCAGAGGCCTTCAGATGGAACATGGGAAACGAATGTGTTGGGGGCCAGGGGATCCCCTCTGCATTTTGTGTTCTCTTCCAGTTGTGGGTTTGAAGAGCATCTCTCCCAGCGGTATGTTTATGTTGGTTGCTTTCTTGATTTCTTTTGTTCCGTTTTCCCCTAGGCCCCCCTGTCTTCCCCCTAAACCACAGAAAATGAGGAGACCTAGGCCTCTTTCAGTGTATAGCCATAAACTCTTTAACGGCAGTATGGAAGCGTTCATTAAGGTACTTGCTGGGGAGCCGTGGAGTCCGCGAATGAGTCCAAAGTAATGGCAGCCTCTCTTTTCCCTGTTCCTTTCAGCTAACAGCCCTGACAAACCCTTAGCCAGGCCCCAATGCAATTTCTCACTATAGTCTCGCTTCCATGAGGTGTTTCATCAGAACATTCTGCTTCTGACTAGTGGCCTCTAAGTGACCACTCATCTCTCTCAGTCCTATGGGGAGGGGTCTGGTCAGTCATGCACAAAAGAGGCGGAACCTCATCACAGTGGTCCCAGCCAGCTTGTCTCATTGCTCCATGACCTGCGGTCCCGATAGGAAACTCCACTATTCAGCTTTAGCCCCTCTTCCTGCAGTAGGACTAATGGAGAACATCACAAAGTTAGCCCCTGTGAGTTTCCATACAAGACAACTATGGTTCGTTAGCTAGGTAGCTAGCAACACAGGAAATCATTCAGTTTTCATTAGAAAAAAGAAGTCCCTTCCATTTAATTTAGCTTCTTGGTGATTGGTTTGAAAGATGGGAGGAGAGTTGAGGTGGGTCTTGTAAATGCCAGGTTAACCCTTGATCTGGAACTTAGGTAAGTTTAAAATGTCTTGGCTAAATGAGTTTACTTTTCCTGTTTTCTTTTATCAAGCCACCTAGGATCAAACTGCCCAAGGCAGAGATGGTGTTGAGATGTATTCTTGGGGAAAGAAAAATGAAGGTCTTAGCCAGTTTTCTGAAAGCCCACCCATAGCTGGTCTTTGCTACTTTGTGGGTTCTTCTTTTTCTCCCACACTTTATTTTCCCCTAACACTAGGTAAGAGAGAAACAATGATAGAGGAGGGAGAGACATTAGGAAAGCCCATGAATTTAATATTTTTCCTTTTGTTTCTTCTTTGACTACTACTAACAAGTCACAAACAATCCCCTGAATAACCACTGACCACCAGCCCTGCCTATTGGGGCTCTTACATGTATTTACCCTCTGAAAATATTCCAAACATCACACGATCACAGAAACTATCTATAGCTGGAAAAAAACATGCCTCTGCTAGAACACAAGCCAAGTCATAGTCAGTCACTGTGGACAGTCCAAAGCTTCCCTATATCCCCACACCTGGGATTAAAATGAAAACACATTCTTACAATATTTCTGGGTTTTGAAAGAAACCAAAATTTCAAAGTTGTCACTACACTCACCAGCAGCCAACAAGGAGAGTTTCTGTGTCAGCCAGGGGAAGGGCAGGGTCTCATGAGCATCACTAGTGATTCTGGAGTTAGAGAGACTGTCTCACACACCAGCTTTCTGTCCTCTGCCCTTCCTCCTTTGCCAGGGAGCAGCCCAGACCTAGAGGATGGAGAAAGGCTCAACCTCAGGGATGGGTGGAGTAGGCAGGACCATCCTAGTTCAGGACCTACCTCTGCCTACAGACAAAGTTCTCAGAACAGAAGAGCTAGAGAAAGAGAAAGATGGATTTCCCCTGGACATGGAGAGTGGTAAAACCTTAGAATGCTTCAAGTGAGAATCCCTCAGGAACTGTGTGACCCACAGACAGCCACCCAGTGGGGTGTGGCAGGTGGGGGTGTGTCTAAAGAGTGCTTTGCTTCTTCACCACCCCTCTGTCTTCTCCTGTACTTTCTTCTCACTCATCTCTGCTTCTTTATCGGTGGTGTCAAACTTCCTCTCAGAATGGATTCCCTGGTCCACCAGAATTAAAATTTCCATGGAGCTGAAATGGTCATTATAAGGCATGTCTTGCAAGCATAAGGACATGAATGAGTTCAATCCCTACCACCTATGTTAAAAAGCTAGAGATGGTGACACATACTTGGAATCCTGGCACTAGGGAATCTGATGACAGTGGCTCCCTGGCCAGCCAGTTTAATTGGAGAGATCAAAATCAAGATGGCTGAGGCCTGAAGAATGTCATGTGAGATTGACCTTTGGCCTCCACAAGTATGCATGCATGCATGCACACCTGTACGAACACACACACACACACACACCCTCCCACTACCATCTCCAGACACACACAGAAGCTTCAATTGAAACTGAGCTTTGTGACACTATTGGAGGTATGAAGTGGTGAGAGGAAGAGTGTTATAGTGACACTGGTCTGGCTCTGCGAAAAACATCCAAAGAGAAGCCACTCAGCTCTGGTGGAATGAGTGTCAGAGTTCTTAGAAGAATAATAGTCATTTGGTTGAGAAAGAGAAGGTGGGTTTGTAGAACACAATAGCCTGTCTTTATGTTCCCTCCAATCAGTGAAGCTTAACAAGTTCAGCTCTGGACCTACTATGAGCAAACCCACCAAAGCCCCGTATGGCCCAGGTTTACTCTGAAGAATCTCAGAGTCCAGAGAGGCAGCATCTGTAGTCAGTCTTTCAACTGCCAAGAGTGGAATATTAGTTTTTATTCTGCTTCTCGTATGGTCTGAACACACAGCAGACTGAGTCCTCAGTTTTGACATTCTAGGCCTATGAAAGGACTTGTGATCGAATCTGTGTTGCTGTGATCAGGATGAGAGAAGCTCCAAGTTCATTATAGAGAAAGTTTTGAAGGTGGACTTATAGACTTCCTGGAGTCTTCCTGAGCCAACCACTTATATACACCAAAAGCATTGTGTTTCTCTCCTCTCAGACTGAAGGAGACTCCACTTATATATTCCAAGTCCATGGTAAAACCCAGAAGGTCCACCTGTTGGGTTGGTGGCATCTTACTTCTTTGAAATAAGAGTAATCTACTCTGTGAGTTTATGGTAAGCATGGAATGAGCTGATACATGTATATCTCTAGACCTTCTGATACTGTGTAAGCCTCATCTTAATTAGATTAATTTTAGGACACCATACCAAGACTCTCTTTGGACCAGGTTGTTGCTAAGTTCTAGAAGTCATGTGGGTTTAGCTGACACTGTAGGAACTCAGATCCCAACTATTAAGATGGTAGGACTGGACGTATAGTGCCCCTAGATGGTTCAATTCTTTTAGTCAGCTTGGCCTTTTTACTGAACTTTGGTGAGACGCTCCACCTACCTTCCATCTAGACCCCAAGTCACTGCGCATATGACCAGAAAATTCAGGCAATATCCCTCAATGTGGAAACAAAGGCTTCAGTCCAACCTCAAGGTCACAAGGTGTTTCAACCTACTCCCTCTCGTCTTTACCTTCCCCAGCTTCTGTGCTCCTAGGGTGTCTCAGTACCAGGGCAACAGTTAGGGGTTGGGAGAGGGAACAGAGCCATGCTTCCAGTCAGAGAAGAATATCAAGGTATTGAATGTATTTGGAGTCTGGAATCTGGTACAACCTGCCGGATTCCATCTAAGGAGAGTTTGTGAAATAGAACATCTAGCCAAGAATGAGTTTCCAGAGATGAATTCTAGGAGCCATCTTACAATAGGCATGAAGGGTCTCTTCTGTGGGCAGATGGTCTAACCATGTAGATCATCAGTGGACTTCGGATCCAGGAATGAGGTAGACACACATCTCCTACATATTGACAAGGAATGGAAGAGGTCCTTCCATCACTGGCATCTGGGAAAGAGGTTAGGCCGCCTATTGAAAGGCTGGCTGGGGACAGCTCAGGAACTCCTAGGAGGTCCAAAGGATAAGGTCCCTCCCCCTGGGCAGGCTGGTGGGCAAATGCCCCAGGACCATTGCTGGCTGCCATTGCGTTTTGGCATTCACGGACTCTGAAGGATCTGCATACTCTAACTGATCTTACTCCTGCATAATCTTTTCTTTTTCTTCTGCTTTGCTGCCTGTTTCTCTTTTTTGTTGTTGTTGTTATCAGAGGAAGAAGAAATGCTCGAACCAGGAACCAGGTATTTACTAGATAGGCCCACAAGCCCCATGCAGCTAGTAGATCCAACACCATCTAGAACAGAACCCATTTTCCCTGTTGTTTGATGAGCCCATCTCCTATCCTCTCCCCAGATCATCAGTAGGTGGAGGTGTTGCAGAGCCAAGAGCCCACCAACTTACTAGCCTTCTAGAGAGGCTACTCATGATGTGTCTATAGTAACAAGAAGGTCACCCAGTTTTAGAACTCTGAAAGAAATTTAACCCTTGCCCAACCACTGGGAACTATAGACTAATCTATAAAGGTATAATTGAATGTTCTTTTATGTCCTAGGTACAACTATTTAAATTGCATCCAATTTACCCCTTTTGACTGAGGTTAGCCACCAGATGGCCAGTGGTTGATACTGGTATCTTCTAGAACCTCTCCATGAACTATGCTTATTGATAAACAGAATATGTACCTGGATATTTAAGTTGAGGCATCATAAGAGTCACCTTCCCTTCTTAGAGCCCCACAGGGCTTGTAAGAGCCAGCCCTGCTTCACCCAAAGTGTCTTCTCAATCCTGACACTAGATGCCACAGTAATAGGGAAAGGCACTGATCCTGCCTCTTGGTCCTCAAGCCCTGGGAAAAGATGCTGAGTTGGGCAAAGTGGAGTTGAGAGGAGGCAGGTCATCCTTCAAGGTCAGACTCCAGCTACCTCCACACACGGGCTTCCTTCTCTCCTGCCCCCAGTGTGCCTGTCAAGCTGAGCCCAGTTCCTTACCAGCTGGGTAAGAAGAGAGAGCATTTCTTTGAATGTATCCTAGCTGTGCCTTCTTCTGCACTTAACTGAAGGCTGTATGGTAACTATCCCTGAGACTAGAGTTAGCAGTTCCTTGCTTGTTTTCCTACTAATCACTTGGTACTAATCTTTTGGCTTGACTTGATCATTATGTTTGCAATGTCTTTTGCCAGTGGTTGAGTGCCACGCCTGACAAAACTCACATGTTTTTCATCCTTAAGGATTCAGGACAAGCTATACCACTTGTAGTCGAGAGCTGTATTCGATTCATCAATTTATATGGTAAGCACCATCTCAGTTCAGTGGGTTCGGTTCACTGCAGAACAGGTGCTGGGATGTTCTGCAAGGAAATGATATTCTCAGTCATCTTGGAAGTCTGTTTCTGGGGGGAGTGAAAATGCTCCAGAGAATGGCTGTTACTCCAAACACTGTCTTTGGAGTCTGTGCATCAGTGCAGGGTGAGGGAAAGAAGATAGTGTGAGGGCCCAGAGCTTCAGGTCACTGGGAAGCAGCTATGTCTGGCTTCATCCTCACGCGGAGTCAATCAGGTTGAGAGTATAAAGCTCTAAGAAGGGAATAAAGTCAGGAATCAGTTAACCATGGTGTCATCAGAAGGGCAACTTGTGTGTAACTTACTTATTCACCTCCATTTTGGCTGTGGGCAACTCAGGAGTGATGAAGGCAAGCACCATGGCAGCCCTGCAGGGTTCACATTCTCAGAAGAGCAAGGAAACCAACAGCAGAGAACAAACTGTTAGTCACCCTTCAGCACCTCTAGAGATTGGATAGATAGAGGAGCACCGCAGACTCTAAAGTTCATTGTGTAAAGTGCTGTGGCTTATACACATAATCCACGTAATCCTCCCATACATATCAATCCACCTAGAGACAGATAGCCCCACATCCTAGGTGAATGCTAGGCAAATAATCATATTGTTTGGGGACGAATACAAAATAATCTATACATGTTTAATACAGATGCAACTTTTCCTGAACATTTTCAAGCTGCCTTTAGTTGAGTTACTGAATATAGTAGCTCATGAGCAGTAGACTGTAAAGATAATTTTTTTTATAGTGGCACTGCCATGAAACTAATTCAAAGGAAGCTAGATAGTGACATTTGGAGGCAGGCTGCTTGACTAAAGTGAGAGAAGATCCCTGTGGAAGGGGGCCTTGAGCTGGGATCAAGAGAATGGGGAGCAGGTGTGAGAGGAAGGTCAGTATTCCCTGTGTCTGAAGGATAATAACCAGAAGAACAGGAGAAGACTCTGGGGTGGTACACATCAACACGACCACATTCGAGGCTATCTATGCCTGTTGCAGCGTTAAGAAAGCTGAGGTAGAAGGATCACCAAGATCTAGAAACTGGCTTGAGCTACATAGTAAGTTCAAGGTCAGCCTGGGCACATTCTGTCCCAGCTTAAATATCCAAGGGCATACCTTTGATATGCATGACACATAAATTCTAGAAGTTGCCAACGTCAGCCACTGGCCATCTAGTGGCTAGACTTAAATAAGCAGACAAAACAAGCAAAAACAAAACAAACACACACACACACACACACACACACAACCAAACCAACAACCAAAGAGTTGAACCGCATTTATTGAGCGTGTAGGATGCTCATGCCAAATGTCCAATAAACCCTGACTTTTAAGGGTAAACAATAAATTGTAGCGTGGATAATTGTTCTATCCAAAAGAATGGCAAGGCAGGGGAAGGTGCCCAGGGTCTGCAGTAATTTTCATTTGAGAGAGGCAGGCCCTCTGATTCCTGCAGTTGGATAGGTTGCTGTTAGGTTCCAGTTGCTACCAGGTGCCAGAGAGCCTCACTTTGCCATTATCTCATAGAAACTTTCAAAAGAAAAAAAAAAGGTGTGGCAAGCTCATTCCTTTTTCTTTCTTGGGAAGGGATCTTTTTCTGTAGCCCAGGCTGTCCTTGAACTCTGCAAAAATCCTCTTGCTTCAATTTCAGCCTTGCAAATGCAAGGATTATAGTGGGAGCAATTCTGCCCAGCTAACCAGTTTGTTGTATTTATTTATTTTTGGTGCTGGGGACCTAACCCAGGGCCTAGTGTCCATAAGACAAAGCATTCCACCACTGACTATACCTCCAGCTTTCTGACCCCCTGACTCCGAATCCCAGGCCAGGATGTACTCAGAAGTTCACAGTGTCTTAAGGGAAGAAGTGGTGGGGGGGGGGGGGGAAGGAATAGTGTTGATGGTGTTTTCCTCCAAGCCCAGGAGCAAATTCACAGACACGTGATTCTGTATGTGTCTGAGCATTTGTGCCAGCTGTAATTCATTGCCAAGGCCAGCTGGGGTTTCGGCTAGGAACTTGTCCCCAGGACCAACTGTTCTAAAGGATAGAAGGGAAAAGAGATAGATAAGCATGGGAGGGAATTGCCAATATTTCCAGTAGCTGGACGAACTCAGTGCCTCGTGTTATTTGCACCTCCTGTTTGCTTGTATCGTTATTTCTTTCTTAGGACTCCAGCAGCAGGGGATCTTCAGAGTTCCAGGGTCTCAGGTTGAAGTCAATGACATCAAGAATTCCTTTGAGAGAGGTGAGTGCAGACTGACTATCTCAAGCTTTTAGGCAGGAGAAGCCGAAGTTAACACAGGTCTCAAAGCCTGTACTGCACAGAGACCCTGGGTCTGCAGCCGCCTTCGGGAGATGTCCACGCTCTTATTAACTTTGTGTTCCATGACGTTCTGATGGTAGCTGGAAATCAGCCATATTGGGAGTGTTTACACCACAGAAATTAGCACCTCCAGATCTTAACAGTTCTTTAGAGATCTTTGTAACAGATCTTTAGGATGCCCTACTCTGGTCCCTTTATCTTCTACTACAGGCTAACCATTCCTAATCCCAACTCCTAGACCCAAACGCTTGAGCACTGATGTCACATACAATTGGAAAGGTCCACACTTGACTTCATGTGACACACACAACCAAGCTACAGCTACACAACTGATATCTTGTCACGTCACCCTCAGGTTGTGTGTGCAACTCGGGTGGACTTTTAAGTAGATATGGGATCTCACCTCCAAGGCACCAAACTTCTAAAATCCCAAAGTTTCTGGCCCCAGTCACTTTAGTGTTTAAGACTTTAATGTTTAATTAATTATTTATTCATTTAGAGGTAGTGTCTTGGCCAGCCTTAAACTCTTCCCAATACTCCTGCCTCTCCTTCCCAACTGTGAGGCTACAGGGGTGAATGAAATATCATGCTCGACTTTCCACACACTGTGTGTGTTTACATACTTGAGTGGATATACATGTATGTACATGGACACACATGCATAAGAGTGCGTGCATGGTGTGTGTGTGTGTGTGTGTGTGTGTGTGTGTGTGTGTGTGTGTGTGTGAGTGAAGTCCCATGAGGACAGGAAGACCCTGCAAAGGAAAAGCCAACTGTGCCATAAGAGCTCAGTTTTCAGTGCCTGCCTTTATCACATGGTACTTAGCTTCCTGCCATAGCAGAACCAGAAATCTGGGACTTTCTATTCAAGGAAAAAGCATTGGGATATTTTGATCCCTAGTTCTAGAGCCAAGCCCAGTGCTAGCCATCCCATATCCTCAGTCCAGGGGCAGGAAGAAGACCTGGGCTGCAGGCCACCCAAACTGAATTCCCACTTCTAGTTTCACACCATTTTGGAAAGACATGCAGTGTGTCCCAGCTCAGTCTGACTTACTGCCTTATTCTCTGGGGGTCTGATGCTAACTAAGGTCTGAGGACTCTGGTCCCAAAACCAGGTCCCAGCAGCACATCCCATCCCAGTAGGCACTGAAGCACAGCCATTCTTTCCTTTCTCAGTAGCTCAGCTGGCTTCGAACACACTGCATAGTCTTGAACTCTTTGTAATCCTCCTGCTTCAGCTTTCCCAGTGCCAGGATCACAAGCATGATATATCAGATTTGGCTAGAAGGTACTTTCTTATTTTATTTATTTTTTATGTGAGCCTCCTTGGTTTAGAAGTGTGTGGTTTAATGGCATTGGTTGAGCTCTGAGCAAAAGTCTGTTAGACTTCCACCCATCCAGTTCCCTCATTTATTATCATTCTTGGAGGGGTGAGGTCTCTGCCTCCCATTCCCTCAGTTGTACCATAGGGCATGTCTGGATTTAGGGTGAAGGATGAATTTTGCAGCCTTTACAGTACAGCTCTTTTGCATTTCAGTCAATCTGGGGCTCCAAATAGCATTTCTATCTGCCATCAACACCTCAAGTACTATTGGGTCAGCTGGATTATATGGTCCAAGGGGTAGAGCAGCCTGCACAGTAGCCTAGACTTATTAAAGAGCCTTCTCCTGTCCCAGGCCCCACACAAAGCTAGCAGCTTTCTGAGTCACTTGGTAAATGGGCCTGAATAACACACCCAAGTGAGGAATGTGTTGTCTCCAGAATCCAAATAGGCCCACTAAACTTTGTGCTTCTTTCTTGGTTTTGGGAGGGGCCAGGTGCAATAACTTATCTTTTGCCTTAGAAGGAATATCTCTGCATGCCCCACACCACTGGACTCCTAAGAATTTCACCGATGTAGATGGTCCTTGAATTTTGGTTGGATTTATTTCCCATCCTCTGATACGAATATGTGTTACCAATGAGTCCAAAGTGATTGCTATTTCCTGCTCACTTGGTCCAATCAGCATAATATCATCAATATAGGCCGGACCTGCCCCCATCCTTTTCCTGTATTGTCTCCCCTGTTGCTAAGCTTGTGGCAATGGGCAACCCCACCCTATCCCCAGATCTCAACCGAGGCCAGCATTTCCTGTCGCCTGCTTGGGTGTACATATTCTCTGCTCTTGTCAAGTCTTGAGTCCTCATGTAGCAGGGAATCTCCTGATCCACATCACAGAAAAAAACAAAAGCAAACACACAAACAAATCTCTATTTTCTCCTTCCATATTTTTAGTTGGGTCTTCTTGTCTCGTCATTCCAAAATGATTCTCCCTCTCCTGGCAGCCTTGTTCTTTGGGATGACACACTGCCTGCAATCCAGTCCTCTCCCGGGACTCAGTGGGACTCTGCTTCCTGTCAGGCTCACCTGGGATGACAGCTCTCATTCCCCGTCTAGGTAAAGCTGTCATCTACATGGCCTTCACCTCTGATTTCGTGTTCCTGAGCCCAGATGGACTGGTCATGCAGAAGGCCAAAGCCTGGACTAGGGGGTGTCATGGTGATTTCATTCAGGGAGACAGACAAAAGATGATGTTGGTGATGGTAATGGTGATGGTGAAGTTGGTGATGATGATGGTAGTTATGTGTGTTTGTGTGTATCTATATATGTACATATACATAAATGGGTATATAGAAAGTTAACATGTTAATCAAGCAGTTATTTTTAAATGCGCTTTTTTCTTCCTTAGCGGAGAAACATTCTCACCTTCTTGGTGGGGACATCTGAGAAGCTAACCTGGGGAAACATCAGTGTTTGGGCTGCTCTATGCAGTTGTTCAGACTGAGCACTTGCCCAACTAGGGAAGGGAGTTATACGCTGGCTTATGCTCTGTAAGCTGCAAGCCCTGGTGAAAACGGAAGACTTTTTCTGATTGGCACTCAAACACACTGGGACTAGAAGCGACGGCACACGTCTGCTTCCTCTGAAGGCAGAGGGAAGAGATCCAGGTTGGGTACTCAGATGTGTTCATTGCTTGGCAGACAGACACAGGTGATCCAGCTGTTAGTGAAAACTTCCCTCAGCACCTCTAGGATGGTGTTAGATTAATCTCTACTTCTTTCACCTCCCCTGGGAAAATTCTCAGTAATACACCAACTTAGCAGCCCCCACTTAAACTGCAGAGAGCCACTCGTCTGCAATGTCGTATCTTCCCATCCAAATGATAGAAACCTCAGAAGGCTGGCGATGAGCCACAGGCAGAGCTGGAGAAGACAGCCTTCTCCAGAAGGAGTACACAGTGGTGGGGCCCCAATGAGAGGCTTTGACTAAAGTGAGAAACCACACCTAGGGTGACAGTGCGCCTACTTCCAGGAACTGAGCAGAGACCCGCCTCCACAAATACAAATGCACATTCGCAGGCAGAGAGAAGTCAAATATGGGGCTGGTGATATATGGCTCAGTGGATAAAGGCACTTGTCTACGCCTAATGACCCGGTTCCTGGAATTCATATGATGGAGAGATTTCACTTCTGCAAGTTGTTCTCTGACCTCCAGATGTACTGCTTATCATATGCATGCAAGTAACTAATTAAACAAGTATAATTTAAAATGCAACTAGTAATTAAATGTAGTCCTGTAGGAGGTCAGGTGAATGAAGTGTGGCCTCCCTATGTGACAGGACTCTTTGCCACCATTAGAAAGAGACATGAAGACTTCTGGGAAGTCCTTTGGAGAGATTTCCAGCTAAAGTGAAGGGGCATGTGTATGCAGGACTGAATGGCATTCTGTGTAGGAAGGAAGGGTCGGTGAAGAACACATAGACTTGCTCCCATCTTTAGGGGACTGGCTCAAGAGCCACCCTAGAACCTAGAAAACCAGCAGTGCTCAAGTGCATTTTTGAGTGTAGCACGTTTATAGACCCCACATGGCAGGCACATTCAGCCGTCATGGGTACGTGGATCACAGTGCTTAATGCACTGGAAACACCATGTAAATGATGGCTAAAGTGTTGTTTAGAAAAGGGAGGCCAAGAAAACAAGTCTACTCAATGTGAACAGAATCTCTTCTTTACTGTGGTGTGTGTACGTGTGGTGTGTATGTGTGTGCATATGTGTGCGTATGTATGTGCGGATGCACATGGAGACCAGAAGCCAATCAACACTTGGTGTCTTCATTCTTTACCTTATGTGTCTGAGACTGGGCCATTTGCTAAATCTGGAGCTTGCTGATTGGCTAGACTGTTGGCCTATGAACTGTAGGGGATCCTCCTGTCTGCCCTCCCCCAATGCTGATTCACACACACTTCACATCTGTGTTGTCATAGATGCTGGGGATCAAACTCAGGAGCTCATGCTTTGCAGCAAGCTGATCACTAACCCATCTCCCTCACCCCGAAAGGCAGTCTCTTTTTAAAAATACTTTCATCATCTTTTGTTGAACTCACAGATGTGCAGCTTATGAGGGCAGAGGGCTGACTGTACATGTGTTTGCTCATCTGCTGTAGTAGAAACACAGCAGATGAGTTGGACTAAAGAAAACCGTGGTGTGTAAGGTGTGGAGGGAAAGGGTAAAGATGGGTCTTCACTCTGAGAACCTTTAAATCTGGTTTGGAGAGATGAGCAGGGGAGGGCCTGGGTTCAGATACTCATTCACGTAGAAGCAGGTACAACAGTGGGTTTGTGTAATCCCAGTGCTGAGGAGTCTAGACAGGTGACTATCTGGAGCTCACTGGCCAGGCTAACTGAATCAATGAACTCCTCGGGTAACAAGGCAAGAGCCATCTCCGGAGACTGACCCCACGTGGTGGATCATGCTGACCATAGAAACTAGTGGGCAGAACTTACAAGGACAGGATTCTGCTCTCACTTCACAAGTCTCATGCTTGTTGCAAAACAAAACAAAACAAACAAACAAATAGCTACCACTTTAACTCAGTGCTCCATGTTACTAGTAGCAGGCGTTACATGCCTCTGTATCCTTGTCCAAATAATCAACCTGAGTTGAGTCATTAGAATATAAGGAACAGTCACAGTATGAGTCGATCCTACAAGACAGAGAGACTTACATTATCAAACACAAACTCGGCACTCAAAAACATTGGAGTGTATTTTATACTTATAAATCCCAAGAGGCAGCCATTGAGCCGGGCTTGCTGGAACATGCCTTCGATCTCAGAAGCAGAAGATTGTCCCAAGTTCCAGGCTATCCAGGGATACATGGAGACCATGTCTTCAACAAACAAGAGGAACAACTGCCAACCAGCAAATGAACTGTGGGAACTCAGGATAGTTCTTTTATTTCCAAAACAAAAATCCATGGCAGACATAGTGGAACAGTTGACAGGGTTTGAATGTGGGCTGTGTGCAGTGTTATTTTTGGAAGGGTTGTTCTCTTTCTTGGGTTAGATAAAGTTATTGTTAGCTGAGAATTCCTGATTCTTAAGAGAAATGTGTTGTAATGTCAAAGATTCTCAAATTTTTGAGTCATGGTATATATAATAAATAAAGAATTCAAGAGAGGGCTAAGTAGCAGGTGATGGATATTCATAATTGGATGTTTATCCCTTCTGAGTATTTTCTAATAGGAAATTTAAAACATGCAGAGACTAAGGGTCACGGGTTCTCAGGCTTGTCCCATCCTCTTCCTCCTGTCCAGGCTGGCCAGGTCACTTCCTCTTTCAACTGAGAAAGAATATCTTCCAGTACTGGAGAGAGAGTCTCTTTGCACCCTAAAACACTGTCTCCACACAGGTGAAGACCCCCTCGTGGATGACCAAAATGAGCGAGATATCAATTCAGTCGCTGGTGTTTTAAAACTGTATTTCCGAGGACTGGAAAACCCACTCTTTCCTAAGGAAAGGTTTCAAGATTTGATATCTACTATTAGTAAGTATTTTGCAGGTGGGATGGCTTCATGGATCTTTATAGAAGGTGAAGTGCTGCCTTTTGATCCTGCCAGGCACAGGAGAGGGAGCCTCTGAGCAAAGCATGCTTCTTAGAGAGCTTAAAGACTCAGCTCTACAGGCAGCACCATCAGCTAATGGACATGGTACTCCTTAGGTACAACAGGAGCTAGGAGGAGAAGCAGAGGGAAACCTGGGGTCACAGAATAGACCTGGGGGAAAGCATGTGAGCAAGACTGCCAAGAGGAGGGGACACAGGGAAGTCTGGAAGGGTTGGGGACAGTGGCCCAGTTGGGTCAGCAGGTCAGAGCATGGTGCAGGCAAATGTAACAAAAGGAGTAGGGTTGAAGGTCTTTGAAGGACCCCACAGCTTTGTACTATAGGAGTTAGGGATCCATGGAAGGTTTAGGGATCTGGTCAGCAGACAAGGGAAATGAGGTTAGTTAACTGACTGGGAGATTCTCTTTACACTGCTGGTCACGAGAGTTCTTGACTGATAGAGGAGATGTTGGCCATCAGGATGTGTCCCAGGTGTAGGACAGTAGAAGAATGCTTAAGCGCTCATGTATTCTTTCTTTGACCCCCAGCTTCCTCAGTGTTTCCTTCCTGATCACCTTTTAAGATCTATGCCAAACTCTAAACCATATCTCAAAAATCCAGGCCCCCAAAGGCTCCATCCTGCCTAGGCTCCATGTCACTGGCTTATTGGTATCATTAGACCAGATCCCCGTAATCCAGGTCCTGTGCAGGACAATGAGCTGACACCGAGGGACATCCCATGTTGGTGTCCTACTAGAGACTCGTGATGAGAAGGTCTTTTCTGTCCAGGGCTATGATTATATAGAGCAAGCCACACCCATCAAACTTCTTCCAGACACAATGGCCAGGGTCAGCCTCAGACGCTTTGTAAACAGCGCCTACCTGTAATCTGGTGGCACTTCACTGCATTTATTAAACAATAGCCCTCATGTCTGTGTTTCTGGTTTCCTGAGTTGCAGTTACCCCAGCGGACTGCAGTCTGGGTGTTTTAAAACACTTAGGTTGTCCATGACCTCTGTCTTGGGTGCTGTCATAACTGCTCCCCTTCATTATTGTTTCAATATGTACCTTCCTGTGTCTATGTTATGAAGTAAGTTTTACCAAGGATATGTATGCATAGAGGAAATGGCACAGATGCAGTCTCCCAGCGTCTTGCCTTTAGCATGTCTTAGAACATTCACTGTTACATATTTACATGTCACCTCCTAATTAAAGCCAAGGAGTCTCCTTTTTTTTGTTTTTTTCTTTTTTTTAAAGATTTATTTACTCATACATATGAATGCTATTTGCATGTCTGCCTGCATGACAGAAGAAGACAACCTCATTACAGATGGTTGTGAGCCACCGGGTGGTTGTTGGGAATTGAACTCAGGACCTCTGGAAGAGCAACCAGTGCTCTTAACCCTGTCCTCAGCCCTCCTTTCTTTCTCCTAACAGTGATTTAAGTACTCTCTTTATGAAAAGCATCTTTAAGAACTACAGGGTTGCTAATGGCTATAGGGGAGTGCCTGGCACAGATGGCGCACAGGAGAGTCCAGAGGACTTACAGAGGGGTAGTGGTTTTTTTTTTTTTTTTTGGTTTTTTGTTTGCTTTGTTTTGTTTTTTATCTCTAAGAAATTGACTGTGAGCTCACTTGGGTGAGACTTCCTCCAGTCAGGTCTTAGAGTTGATCTAGAGGAACCACCCTGTTGAAAGTCAAGGCAGGTCACACTGATTCATGTGCCCTACACAATCAGGGCACGTGGGTGATGGATGCCAATACAGATTTCCACTTACTGTACAACCCCATGCAATGCCTCTTCAAGAGCAAGAACCCCAGCTTTGGCAACAGCATCTCACTGAGAACCATGGTTCTAGGTAGTCTTCAGACTCTATGGAAGAACAGTGGGCAGAAGACAAGGCAGGCAAGAGTGTCAGTAGCCCTGTCATGTTGGCTGCTGAGGAGAAAGGGGTCTTTTGGAGGCTGGAGTTCTATGAGGGAAATGTCACTGACAATATGTGGCTTGTCCACCCTACACACAGCATTGACACTTTCTTATAGTTCCAGGTTGCCAACTTCATATTCTGTCTGTCCAGGGCATCATACCAGCATCTAAGGTTCTGAGAACAAATCCCCGATGAGGTCCTGGGCATGTGCTGAGCTCTCCAGTCGACAGGTCACTCAAGAGGAGTGTTTACTATTCTGAGCAACTGCGGCGTTCCCAGGCCTGTGCTATGGCTGGTGCCTGTTGCATTTTACTAAGCCACTGTCCCTGTCTGTGTCATCAGGACTCTAAGGCTGCCAGTGACGGAAACGAAACCATAAAGTCCATAAAACAAAGAGTGTCAGATCCCTTACCAAAAAACTTTAGGCCATTCACTTTAGACTTCACATGGCCACTCTGGGGTTTCTGTCACTCTTCTGTGTGACATCAGGCAGGCCTCTCTTCTCTGGCAGATCCCCAGCTACACCAGATCTTCTACTATTGGAGTCCCAGGCACCTCTCTATAGGTCCATGAGTCCTCAAGACCAGGTCAAAGAGGTTCTAAGCACGCTAGCCCACAACCTGCCTTATTCTGATTGGCTCTAGCCAGGATCTCAGATGAATTCCAACTGAGAGTAGAGCCACCATGACTGGTCCCTGTAGCTTATGGAGGAGGAGGGGCCTGGAGATATCTACGGCCTTGCTCTCTAAGGATGATGGTCACCTTGAACCCTCTGTGCCTTACAGAACTGGAGAACCCAGCTGACAGGGTGCACCCAATCCAGCAGATCCTCATCACCCTGCCCCGCGTGGTCATTGTGGTCATGAGATACCTCTTTGCTTTCCTCAATCAGTGAGTACCTGGCCTGGGGAACCCTCTGCGGTGGGCCTCCTCCCCGAGGGCTGTCCCAAGCCTCCTATGAATGCTATTGTTATATGTCAGAATATAAAAATTTCTGCACTTGAGTTGAGTCCCCATTCCCCAACCCCAAAGGAAAAAAGCTCTGGAGGAAGATTTGCCTTTTGGGTGCACAGTGAGTTCCTGTTCTCTCCTAGCCTTTCCCAGTACAGTGATGAGAACATGATGGATCCCTACAACTTGGCCATCTGCTTCGGGCCCACTCTCATGCACATCCCCGATGGGCAGGACCCTGTATCCTGCCAGGCGCATGTCAATGAAGTCATCAAAACCATCATCATTCACCATGAAGCCATCTTCCCCAGCCCTCGGGAGCTAGAGGGACCCGTGTACGAAAAATGCATGGCTGGCGGGGAAGAGTACTGGTAAGGCATCCTTCCTCTAAATATTCCTAATAGCATCACCCTATTGTTAAAAACAGTCCAAAGCCTTCCGCTTTTCTCATTACACTAGGGGACAGGCACTGTTTCTAGTTTTCCTTATAAGCTTTACAGTCGTCCATTGTGAGAGACAACTACATCGGTCAAGATTGCATAAGTTACAAGGAGTAAGAACATGCCTCCCGATAGCCTAAGCCAATGTGTAAGTGTAGTTTACTTCACTGAAACCTCTAAGGGTATACCTTCAGGCATGGCTGGATCCAGAGGCTCAGCAGATGTCATTGGACAGTCTCCACCCCTTGGCTTCCCTTAGTAGCTGTCAGAAGGCAGCTCCAGCTTTGTCACCCACTCTCTGGGCAGCTTCAACACAAAAAGAGCCTTCCCTTTCTCAGCTGCTCATGTAGAGATTTCCCAAGAGTTATTTCAGGGCTTCTTCTGGGTCCTAGGGGTTCTTATAGTATGGTGGCTGGCCAGTAACCTTTCTCAGGAAACAGAGGAGTGGATGATCCTATAAGAACCTCCAGTTACTGACCCCTCCCACTCAGGAGTCTTTTCTTACAGAGTTTCATTTCTTTGTATACCCCACCTCAGGCCAATAATCATTAGTTGGGTAGCTCTCTTAGCTGCTATGATTCTCTGTACAAGGAGAAATAGTTAGGAACCTTTTCAGACCCAGGTCTGGCTTCCATCTTCAAGCTAAGCCTGAAAGAGTAAAAAGATGGATATGTGTTTAGTTGTAATGAGCGACTACCTAGACAGCACCAATATACCAGATGTGTCAGGAAACTAGAGCAAAGGAAAGCTTCCACACTGAAAAAAAAATGATTGTGGTGCTTAGGGTGTAACCCCGGGATGGGGTGTATACTTACTGTGGGGGAGATCCTGAACTGGATCCTTAGCACCAAAATAAAACGAAAAGATTAATGTTGGGGATAGAGTGGTGGCTCAGCAGTTAAGAGTTCGTATTGCTGTTACTCTTACAGAAGGCCTGCGTTCAATTCCCAGCACCCAAGTCTGGCAGCTCACCGCTGTCTATACACAGCTCCAGGTGAACTGATGCCTTCTGACCGCACAGGCACCTGGGTTCAGACACATATTGTTCCCACTTACAAATAATTTTTAAAATAAAATAAACATTGGTAAGAAAATAGGTACTTTTACCCCTGGTTTAAATATCACGCAATGTGTGCATACATTAAGTGGCCATATGATATCTCACAAGGATGTAGAATTTGTATGGGTTTTGTTTAGTTACATTTTAATTAAAAAGAAAAATCCAATGAGGGAGGAGGAATGAAGAGAGGAGAAAGTTAAACATGCTGCTTGAGGCTAGCCAAATGGTCCTGTCCTGTTGTCACGTCATCCCCAGCTCAGGTCAACATGGCCATACACTTACCTTTCCTCCAGGTGCCTACAGGGAACATAGACATTTCAGGTTTTTTTTTTTTTTTTGCAACAGAGTCTCACTGTTTGGCATATACTAGTCTTGAACTTGTGATCCTCCTGCCTCTGTAGGTGCTGGGATGATAGACTTGATGTGCCATGCCCAGTGGGAATTTGGGTTCTGAGTAAAGCATTCCTGGATGCTTGGATCACCTCCATTCTCTAGGCTTATTTGAGCAACTGCTTCAAAGTTGACCATTCCTCCCCAGGGACACACAAAGGGCTACAAGGGCACATGGTCACAGTGGTGTCTGCTTGCGGCTCTCTATCCTGACACTGTGCGAGACTTAATGCTTTCTGGAAAGCACAGTTTCCTCACCAAGAGAAGCTAAACACACAAATCACACGTTTGTTAGTGTACAATACACACATACCACTTTGACATTTTTCCTCATTTCCTGTGAGGCTGGAGAAGTAGCCATTACATGGTCATTTTGAAGGCATTTTCAAAACCAAAAAGGAGGGTGAGGCTGAAGGTCTCAGTACAGTAAACAAGATTCATTCCCCCAGTGATGCTGCCTCCTCCTCCATCCCTACCCTCCTATCCTCCCACCCCCCCAGTCCCCCATCCAGAATCCTCTGGGGACTGGATCTCCTGGTGGCAGGATGGTACCTGAGCAGGATCAGCTCCAGTGGGAGGAGTGTTGAGAGGCTCTGGTTCCAGAAAGGAGGTCCCTGAGCCAATCACAGGCCACCAGGAAAAGATTCCCAAGGAGGTTAAGAAAAGATCCAAACTAGCAGCTTAAACTGGAGCCAACTCACAGAGGACTGGGCCAAGACAGTCCTAGGCCTGGAGCCCTCAGGAGAATGAGGAGTGGCTCGGTCTGTTGACATGGAGTATGTGACAGGAGGGTGGAGAGGTGCCAGGTTCCACAGGTCATCTGGAGGCCAGTTCTGATGTCCTCGACTTGGATCTGATCCTGATGGGAATGGGGGATTTTTCACAATACAGTCTACTTTCTTTTTGTTCTTTTGAAAGCAGAGGCTCCTGTAGCCCAGACTGGCCCCAAACTCATTGTATAGCAGAAGCTCACTTGAACCTCTGAGAGCTGGGATTACAGGCATGCACTGCCAGGCCAGGTTCGTACCGTGCTGGAGATGAAAGCCAGGCTCTGTACATGTCAGATACCACCAGCAGAGCTGCCCAGAGCGCGCTGTTCTTTTTTAACGGTATCATGAATGTCAGCTCCTCTAAACAGCCACCCCGATCACTCCATGTCAGTCCCTCCGCCGCTCTCCCCTCCTGCTCAGCCTGTCTCTTCCTTAGAAATCCTTATTTCATCTTGCAACTGTTCAGTGCACTGAGCACTTTTTCTCCCTAGAATGTGAGCGGTACGTTGAGGGACCTGGTTCACTTGGTTTGTCATTGTATCCTTCCTACTTAGTGTAGTGATGTATAAACCCAGTTGATATGCTGAAGAAGACTACACACACATGCACACACATACACACACATACACACACATACATGCACACATACAGACATGCACTTGTACACATACACACAGGTGCAGACGCACATGTGCTCACGAACACGCACACGCACACTATGAGCAAAGTCTTGGCTTCCAGAAGCTTTCGGTCTACCACTGCCGCTGCCATCTGGATCTCACTGAACACGTAACTGTTTCGGCCCACTACTAGAATACTTGGGTCTGAGTCATCTATAATAAACTGCAATCTATGTGCTCAAGGTTCTGGAAACTAAGAGGTGTATATAGTACATATGGTGAGGGCCTTCATGTCACATTGTCCCATGGTGGAAGACAGAAGGGAAGGAAGTGGGAAACAAACGAGAAAGCCAAAAGGTGTCACTTGGCTCTCATGATAGCTAACCCATGTCTTGATTGACACCAGTCAATTTCTGTTAACACAGCCCTTGTGGCCTCATTGCCTCTGCTTAGATTATACCTCCAAACTTGGTGACATTGGGAATGACATTTCCAATACATGTGGGCCACATACTCAAGCCTATCACAATCTGGTCAGTTCTGTAGCTCGGGGTCAGTAAGGGAGTATTCAGGAACTCCCATCCGCAACAGATCCTCTTCCTGTGTTTGTTTACAGTGACAGCCCACACAGTGAGCCGGGGACCATTGATGAAGTTGACCATGACAATGGGACGGAGCCTCACACCAGTGATGAAGGTGAGTAGCACAGAAGGTCTAGGCCAAAAACCTCACCCGGACCTCTCCTGCTTACTCCAGCCAGCCACAGGGCCGGCCTCACAGCCTCTCAGCTCTCCAGTCAGTACAGCATGCCCTTCAGCATGGAGAGGGACCCAGGAAAGCCTTTATACATGCCTTGGGTCCCAGCACAGGCCCGCTCGGATCCTGGTGGGTGCTGTGCCTTCACTACCTACCATTCCCGGCCCATGTTGTCCTCTGTGTGTCCTGCTTGGGTCCCGAGGATCTGCTCTGCACCAGGCCTTTGCTGGGACCTAGGACACAGTCATGAATGAGGTGAGTCCTTGAGGCATTTTCAGCACACCTGAACAGATTGGAAGCAGCTCCTTAAGAACAGACTGACAGTGAGTCAGCCAGTGCAGGGGCACCTGCGAATTACCTCAGTAGTGAGGACTGTGGAGAGAAACAGATGTACGTGTGTGTGTGTGTGTGTGTGTGTGTGTGTGTGAGAGAGAGAGAGAGAGAGAGAGAGAGAGAGAGAGAGAGAGAGAGAGAGAGAGAGGGGAAGGGTTCCATCCACCTGATTCCTCTACTCCAGCCAGATGAGGAACAGAGTCATGCTGGTTTCCATGGAAACTGGACCACACAGATGCGGAATCTGAGTGAAGTGGCTCAGGCCTCCTTACCCACTAGGCAGAGAGGGAAGAGTCTAGATCAGAACCACACAGGGACTTCTTTTTTGTGAGTGTCTGTGTGTAAGTGCATTTTCATGCATATGTGTACTCACATGGCACACACATGAAGACTTGAAGGGGTTGTTGTGCGTCTTCTGTAAGGCAGAATCCCTGAACCTGGGCTAACATATTTTCACTTGGACTGGAAGCCAGTAAGCCTCAGTGACACTCTGTCTCCGTCCCTCTCAGAGCTGGGGTCTGAGGTCACAGGTGTGTTGCCAGATGCCTGGCTTGTCTCCTGGATCCCGGGATCTGAACTCCAGTCCTCATGATTGTGCAGCGAATGCTCTTAGTAGCTGAGCCACCTCTCTCCCAGTCAGCGGTGAGGTTTTTGGAGGCGCATTTGTCAAGTCAAAGAAGCTTTCTTCTGTTCCTGTTGGGAAGTGTTTTGTTAGGAAAAGGTGTTAGATGTTTGCCAAATGCTTTTCTTTATTCATTCTAGTCCTCTGTGCTTTCAATTTCACTGATAAGATGGGATACATTCACTGAATGTTTAGATGCGAAACAATTTTACATTCTGAGATAAACTGTCCTCAGGCATAGAGCATGATTCCTTTACTTACCCCTGCATCCAGTTTGCTAATATTTTGTAGAGAACATTTTCATCCATATTCATAAGTGGTCAGCCTGCAGTTTCCTGGTGATACAGTCCAGGATTTGTGTTAGATAATACTTGCTTCATGAAATGTTGCCAAGTGCCCCATCTTATGCTTTTTGGATGACTCTGTGAATAATCATTATTGTTTAAATGTTCAGTATAGTCCAATAATGAAGCCAAATGGGGCTGGGCACTTCTCTCTGAGTAGCGCTTTGATGGGTGGTTCATTCTCTTGGAGACTCATTCAGGTTTCCTTTTTTCTTCCCATAAAATATGTCCTTGGCATGTGTGCATGTCCATGTATGACAGGCAGGCGCATGCATGACATGGCGTGCATGTAGAAGTCATAGGACATCTTTCCCCTTTCTCTTGTTTCTGCTGCTGCACGTGACAGGCTAGCTGGCCTGGGAGCATCTTGATGGTTCTCTTGTCTTTCATCCCTTCCCACCACCGGAGTGCCGGATTACAGATGTGCACCACTGTATGTAGCTTGAGAACTGAGGTCATCTTACTAGCCCGACATTATTTGTTTTTAATATTTGTTTATTGGGGCTGGGGTCATGTCATGGCTTGTACTTGTGAGGTTGAAGGACAGCTTGCAGGGTTTGGTTCTCTCCTTCCACCACGTAAGGCTCAGCAATCAAACTCACATTTTGGGCTTGGCAACAAACAGCCTTTCCTGCTGAGCCATCTCATTGGCCCCAGATATCCTATTTCTCAAGCCGGCTTCAGTAGTCTGTAATTTTTAGAAATGTGCGCATTTTATCCAACTTTCTAGTCTGTTGTTATATAGTTGTTGGTAATGTCTCTTTATGATACCTCTTTTCCCTTCAAAGTAATAACATTAGTATTCCTCTTTCACTTTTGATCTTATATTTGATTAATGTAATTTTTCATTCTTATTTTCTTAGTTTACTTAGCCAAAGATTTGTTAACTTGATTGATCATTTTCAAAACAGCAGCTTGGACTTTCACCTAGTTGCCTAGTCTCTGTCTCATTTAGTTCCACTCTCGTTACCGTCACATCCTTTTCTGCTTGTTTGGGTTTAGTTTGTTACTTCTAATGTCTTAACAATTTTTTTTTTTTTTTAGATTTTAAATTTATTTTTAGTGTTTTTCCTGCATGTGTGCCTATGTACCACGTGCATGAAGTGCCCTCGGCAGCCAGAAGAGGATGCCAGATCCTCTGGAACTGCTAACATATAGGTGCTAGGAATCAAACCCAGGTCCTCTGGAGAGCTGCCTGCCTTTAACCACTGAGTCATCGCTCCATCCCCCGCACTTCCTGTTTTTTAAGGTGAAGGTGGAGGTTATTGATTTAGGATTTTTCTTAGCACCGCCATTTGCAACTCTACATTCCACCTAGGGCAGGGCTTTGGCTGCATCTGTGAGCTTGACTGCGCGGTGTCCTTATTTTCACTCACCGTTTGCACGGTTAAGAGCCACTGAAAGGCTGACTGTGTGGCTCGGCAGTAAGAATGAGAGAGTGGCTGCCTAGTGCGTGTGAAGCTCTGGGTTCCATCCCCAGCATGACAAAGGAAAAAAGAAAGAGAGAGAGAGAGAGAGAGAAGGAAAAAAGAGCCGTGGAAACCAGCATGAGTGAGCAGAGAGGGGGATCTAGTGCTGCTGCAGGCAGAGTGGGGTCTTACGTGTAAAGTGGACCAGGGAGAAAAGACCCCATGGGAAAGTGGGCATGGAATACATACTGAAGTGTAGAAGAAACAGAATTTTTTTCAAACACACACACACACACACACACACACACACACACACACACACACACACACTTGATCCAGGGTCTCATGTAGCTCAGACTAGCTTTAAATTCCTGTCATCCTACCTCTACCTCCCAAGTGCTTGGATGATAGGTGTGTATTACCACACCTGACTGAACTGGCTTCTGAAATTACGCAGTGGAAAACAAGGATCTGGCTTGTTTTGGCCTATGGACATTTTAGATTTGTTTACTCATTTAATTTCTTATGAGATAGGTTATCACTATGTAACCCAGACTGGTCACAAGCTCACACTCTTCCTGTCCTGGGCTCCAAAATGCTGAGATTCCAGGTCTATGCCACTGAGCCTGGTATTCAGTGGACATTCTGAGAAATCACATGGCTTGCCTAAGATCAAACAGTGGGAAGAAATCTGAACCTAGAACGCTGGGGTCCTGAGCCCCAGCCCACATGTGTTCATCAAACCTGCTGCCCATGTTTCCTCTCTGAAGCCAAGGCTGCACAAGTCCCGGGCTCGCCCATGACCTCACAGATGCTTTTTCTCTTGATTTTCTTCCAGAAGTGGAGCAGATCGAGGCCATCGCTAAGTTTGACTATGTGGGGCGGTCCCCTCGTGAACTATCCTTCAAAAAAGGGGCCTCACTACTCCTGTACCACCGTGCCTCCGAGGACTGGTGGGAGGGCCGTCACAATGGCGTAGATGGACTCATCCCTCATCAGTACATAGTTGTACAGGACATGTGAGTGAGAACTGGGGCCTTCTGTGAAGAATGAGGTAATAGATTAGTGATGTCTGGAACGGGCAGTGGAAGGGGAATACTGGGAATGTGTTCTCCCAGGTTCAGTATGTTTGATAATCTCTAAGAATGATTTTTCCCCCTAATTTTCTTTCATTTCTGTGCAAATCCACAGAAGAAGTATGCAGTTGCTCTTCCTTCAGATGATACAGAGATAGTATTAGGTATAGAGTCATCACTCATGGTCATTAACATCCCGTAGTCTCGTATCCCTCCACTGTCTAGGGTTTTTCCTATAGCCAGTGATCAGCTCACCAACCCTCAGTTCTTTATTCCACATGTGACCTTCAAAGGGAATAGAGAAAAAGAAACATTCCTCACCCTCCTTTAACCAGGCATCATTCTTAACGATTTGAGGAGTTAAAGAAAACCACACATCCCAAGAATCCAACACTGTCAGAAAGTTCAAGAAATCGACACTTTGTCTGGGGTTCCCTCATTCCCTTCCAGCTTGGACAGGCTCCACAGAGCTGACCTGTCCTGGAAGCAGCTATGGAGCCAAACTCCACAGGAAGGAAAGCCTAAGCCTATGTTGTGACATCGGAGAGAACGTTCTGAGCTTGAGTGAAGGCCAAGGCCAAGAGAATGAGAAAGGGGATCCGTAATAGCGGGGCATCTGGCAGCCCTGGATTTCACAGGCCTCTGACAGCAAGGGCAAGTCACTGGAAGGAGAAGGTTATAGAAGGAAACTGGCAGGGCACCCTTAAAGCAGGGGCTACCTCACAAGTACCCTGCACTGCAGATAGGAAGATAAGGGGCTGAGGTAGACCTTCCTCCCTTGCTTGGCTCTGAACCACTTTTCATGAAGCCATAGGAAACTCAGCATACTGAGAGACTGAGCACTCAGTATCCCATGCCCAGCTTGCAGATTTCAACACCCATTTCCTCAACCTGTCTCCATCATTGAAAGGGTCTAAGAGAGCGAGCTAGGAAAGGGGAAAAATAAAACAGTGATACAGGAGTGGAATGCAAGGGAACCACCTGTCAGGGAGCCTGGCTATGGGAGCATCACTGTAGGTGTGTGTGGAGGGAAGGTGCTCACCTTGGGCTGCTGGTGTAGCCATAGGTATGTGCAGACAGCTGTGGAGGAGTTCTGAGCATCCTCAGAGGATGGCAACCACCTCCAACTTACGTCTCTCTCCTCCACAGGGACGATGCCTTCTCCGATAGCCTGAGCCAAAAGGCTGACAGTGAGGCTAGCAGTGGGCCACTGCTGGATGACAAGGCCTCCTCCAAGAATGACCTCCAGTCCCCCACAGAGCACATCTCTGATTACGGCTTTGGGGGGGTGATGGGCCGGTAGGAAACATGGGTTTATTTTTGTCTCGCTAGTATCCATCTGTTTGTTTGTGTCTGAATTAGGAGAAACAAGAGGGCAGGAAGGGGAGGAGACAGCTGTTAGAGCACCTTGATTCTATAAGCTGTGACACTGGGAACAGCCGGGTGGGCTGGCTGGGAGGACCCAAGGACTCTAGGTGTGAGCCACCCAGCTTCGAGGTAGAACGGAGGGGCATTGAAGAAGGAGGAAGAAGACATAGGCCAGGATCATAGAACTGTTTATTTTAAATAATAATCATAGGCCAGCCTGACCACATAGTAAGATGTCTTAAAAATGTAATATAATAATAATGAAAAAGAGAGACAGAGATAGATCTCTAAGACTGCCTTGAAAATTTAATATAATAATACTGAAAGAGAGAGACAGAGAGACAGATGTGTGCATGCATACATACATACACAGAGAAAGAAAGAGAGAGTGAGATAGAGAGACGTAGATAGATAGATAAATAGATAGACAGGGAGGGAGGAGAGAGAGAGAGAGAGAGAGAGAGAGAAAGAGAGAGAGATGTGCATGCATACATACATACACAGAGAAAGAAAGAGAGTGAGATAGAGAGATGTAGATATATATATATATATATAGATAGATAGATAGATAGATAGATAGACAGGGAGGGAGGAGAAAGAGAGAGAGAGAGAGAGAGAGAGATGTGTGCATGCATACATACATACACAGAGAAAGAGAGTGAGATAGAGAGACATAGATAGATAGATAGATAGATAGATAGATAGACAGACAGACAGGGAGGAGAGAGCGAGGGAGAGAGAGAGAAAGAGAGAAAAGAAGAGAGAATTTGGTGAGTGCTTTTCTTCCTCTCTCCAGATCCTGTACCCTTCCAGCTCTCTGCTGGAGAGGGTTTGTTATACAATATTTTTAAAAATCTAAAGCTCCCACAGTCCCCCTTCCCTGAAACACACCACTTAAACAGAGAGCTCACACCTCCTTTTGTGCCAGCGAAAGTTGATACCCGACTCCGCCCACCTGTTTGGTGGGAGCAGACTTGCTGGTTTCTTCACCGAGGCTGGGCTACCTCACATGACCCTTCTACCAGCACGGAGCTGTGCAAGTCATCCTGGGGACCGGAAAAGAGAGAAAGCTAACAGCCTGTCACTCTGCTTCACCCCCAACCCTGTGTCCTCTTAGGATGTCAAGTCTGTGCACCCTCACCCCACCTCACTCCTGCAGCAGGAGGGTCATGTGATCAACCCAGTCTTTTCAGAGACTGGAAGCCACCTGTGTCAGCATACAATGGGAGCATACTGGAGAATTTATTTTAGTTGAGGTCCTGGTGCCTCTTTTTAGAGCCAAGTTCAGCTTTGGACAGTGCAGAATGATAGAATCCACGGAGAAGTCAAAGACTGGGCTCCACCGATGAGAACAGCATGGTCCTCTGCTCCTAGGGGACCATATCATCTCCTGTCTCTCTCCCCTCCTCCCTTGCTCATCTTTCTTTTTTCCTTTCTCAAAGCCTCTTCCTCCCCAACACCTATGCTTTGGTCCTACTGGGGCATCCACAGGCTTGCTTAGCTTTGCTGGCAGCAGAGGGGTTGAATTGTCACCATTCCCGTGGAACTTGGCCCATTCCCAGTACCCCATTCCTCCCTACCCTCATCCCCTCATGAAGGCCTCTATATCTTGGGTGACTTCGATAAGAGAAGCGATCTTTACTTTATTTTTAAACCCACACAAATGTGGGCTAATGAAAGACAGTCTGTCGATGTATCTGGTTCCCAGCATGGACTTGGGAGAATACAGGGAAACTGTGGCGGACGTGGGTCAAAGGCTTGAGCCCTCCTTCCCCCTGCCCCATAAGCAGCTCATACCCTTTTACACCAGTAGAGACCTGGAGGTGGACGAGGTACCCATAGACACGAGGCACATTTTACAACCGCGAGTTCATTCTTCAACGACTTGTTTTCCAAGAGCTGGGAAAGCCGGATAGACAACCCTGCTCTGGGGAGGTTGGTGGGTGACAGAGGTGAACAGGTGTCTTGTTCCCAGGGGTTCCCTCCGTGCTTACTGTGGCTTTTTGGTACAGTCAAGCCTCGGTGTTTCAAACCCAGCTAGAATCGGAAAGGCGTCAGACAGTCTATGACCTTAGCTAGCCACAGCATTTCCGGTTTGAAATCTTCCTGCTCCAACCTGACCTCAGAATCCACCTGACCTTAGAATCTGGTCCGCAGCATTGCTGCCCCCAGTCTGGCTCCCACTCTTCCAATTCCTCCCTGGGCCAGGTTACTCTTCCCTTTGGGGAGGCGTCACAGGTCTAAGCCCACCCTTTATTTGCTAAAGTGTACATTATGGCTGAATGAGGCTTCACTGTGCTTGCTCCTCTAGATTTACCTGTAGCTGTGCCTTGGGGGTTGGCTGGGGCATTCTGAGACTGGCTAGGGTTGACTTCTGCCCCATGCTTCCTGCCCCTGGCCCCTTTGCAGGGTGCGACTACGGTCCGACGGAGCGGCCATCCCCAGGCGCCGAAGTGGGGGCGACACACACAGCCCACCCCGGGGCTTGGGTCCCAGCATAGACACGCCACCCCGAGCTGCTGCCTGCCCCAGCAGCCCCCACAAAATCCCCCTCAGCCGGGGACGGATTGAGAGCCCTGAGAAGAGGAGGATGGCAACATTCGGGAGCGCCGGAAGCATCAACTACCCTGACAAGAAGGCGCTGACAGAAGGGCTCTCCATGAGGTCGACTTGCGGCTCCACACGGCACAGCAGCCTAGGGGACCACAAGTCCCTGGAGGCTGAGGCCCTGGCAGAAGTAAGGGCCCCACAGAAGACAGTTAGGCTAGTGAGACACCCTATGGGACAGAGGGTGGGAAGTGCTGAGTGGGTACCACAGTGGCCTTTGGTGGAACTTGAGACAGAGCCAGACAAGGCAGGGTGTTGGCTTCCTTTCCATGCCACTAGCTATGGCCCTTGTAAGGAATGGAAGACCCTCCCCCGACCTCCAGTGGCCAGGCTGAAGAGAGTGTAGCTGGGTTATGGGGCAGAGGCAATGGCAGACCTCTCCACAAGAGACTATGGTGTCCATGTGTCCATGCATGTATCTATTCATCTCTACATGCATGCATACATAAATGCCTCCTTCGTTCATTTATTGATGAGTCTTGACTGGACATCTGTTGGGTGACATCTACCACGTACAATGAAGTACAGTGGAGACCCGATGTACTTTGGTTCTGCCCATATGAGCTTAAAGTTAAAGAGAAACGCCAACCCAAAACAGCAGCTAGGCTGCGAATCTTTAATAAGTACGAGGTGCATCATATTTTGAGAGTCTATAGTTTGGAAATGATGCACCAGGAGGATATGACCTGAGACCCGAGAGGTGGGCGGGACTAAACAGCTGAAGCAGAATAGAAGATTATCTCAGGCTCTTTCATAGTGTTTCCTGTTTGGTTTTGGTGGGTGTTTTTTTTTTTTCTCTTTGTCCCCTCCCCCCACTGGCCAGATGAACAGCACCATGCATTGTTTACCAGTTCACATCACTGGTCACATCTGTTTTTGACATTACGTTCCCAGAAGTCTCCATTCTTATCCCCCTAGCTGTAATTTTGGACAACGGTCCATTACATACCTCTCTTGATATTGTCTCTAACTTAAGAGATAACAGGGCCTAGCAGATCCTGCAGGCTGGGGGTAATCTGTTATGCTGATAGCCTTTGAGTGAGGTGAGCCTGTGATCTTGTGAGCACATTCTTACAAGAGTCCAGGGAAGATCCTCAGAGAATGTCCTGACTGGACGCAATGCACCACCAGCTAGAAGTCCACACGTGGCCTTTACCTCATATATTAGTGCCTTCCAGAGAGTCCTTGGGGTCGGTAACTTGGCATTGGCCAAGCAGAGGAGACAGTCAACTTGGCCTTCTACCCTTGAAGGCTAATCTTTTGAGAACCATCACCCTAGCACCTAGAATCTTCTAAAGACTCTCTGCCAGTCACAACGGGGCAGGGGCTTTCTAAAACTGACTTGGGCCCTTTACGTGGACACGCAAATGCAGTCTGGGACACTGTGCCTAACACATCACAGACCGCAAGATGATGCCGTGGGATGAGGGGCATTCTGCAGCTAGCATCATTTATGCTGTGGTACTCTGACTAAGTAGAGGGGTATAATTGACAAGACGCTCTGGAGCTTTGTAATAGTTTGTTGTGCCCTGTGGATCTCCAGCAGAACAGAGTGTACCCCATCGTCAGACTTCCTTAGTTTTATTTGAGGAGCATTTTGTTAGCCTAACCCAAGAAATACACTTACCAATACTATGCGTATTGTCAGTGTGCATGCACACTCTAACTGGATAGTGCTTTTCACCAATGGAAATGAAACCGAAGCTCACGGGAAACTATGGAAACAGTCGGGAAGACACTGGCCAGCTACCCACTTGCTCAACTTCATCTCTGAGTCAAAGGGAAGGTGGTGTGGAGATCACCAAATAGGAGATGGATTCACCCTAGATTCCGTGGTCTCCAAATGCCCTGAACAATGTAGAATTAAAGCTCTAGTAATGAGACTGTTACAGAAATGTGCAACACTGTCATCTGAAGTGGGGAGGAAGTGAAAAATGAGGACTTTCCCAAGGGTGTCTCTCGGTCCCCCCAGTGCCTGCCTGCAGCTTCACCTGGCACACTTACGCATTCCTCATCAGACTAATGCAAGGCTGCAGCCTAAACCCTTCAGCCCATCTGTCGCTGAGCTTTCTGTCTTTCCCGTTCACATTCTCCTGGAGATGGGGAGATGAGAAAATGCCATTTTAGTTATTGACACTTATTTCTTTCAGCTCCTGTTGCATTAAAGCAAACAGAGGGGATTGCAGGGACAACAGGAGACTAAGTCCCAGAACAATGTCGGAGGTTGGGGTGACCCTGCACAGCGTGTGGACAGTGGATAGTCAGGGAGAAGAGCCCAGCCTGCAGTCACTTAGAACTGAACCTCAGGATAAAGAAACTCCCAAAGACTCCAAGCTGCTAGCACCGTGTGCAAAGAGTTAAACATAATGGGGAGGCATAAAACTGGCATTAGGTCATTGGCAGGTTATAGAAAGCAAATGGGATAGACTGGTACAGTGAGGTGATCAAGAGGCTGGGTGGGCAAACTCTGGAGTCTGGCAGGAAGGAGGATGCCTGCAGATCCAGAAAGGAGAACGTTAAGAACTTCAGTGGATAGAAACCTCTTCAGTGTCTCCAGGCTCCAGCCCCATCTGCCTCCCCAGAGCCATGCATTTCTTCCAGGGCTGGCCTCAGTCTACTTAAGAGCAAGTAGTCCTTAGTGCCAACCTTGCTCAGAGTGGGCATGGCACCTGCAAGTGGAAGTTTTAAGACATGTCCCTTGAACCCTCCGTGGGTTCTGGTCAGACCAGCCTGAGCAGCTTCTCCCACATCGGCTAGATATGGTGGCAGCCTCATCAGAAGCCCCATGAACAGGGACATGAACTCTGAGGAGTTGGTTGACCACTGGCAGGTTTCCTCCTGCATCCTCTCACCACATCTTTACGGCAAGAGTGGGCACTCAGCAGATGGACGGAGTGCAGTTCAGAGTGGCCCGTGTTTGCCCAGCTTGCCAAGGAGCTCGGGCTGGCCTGGTGTGCCACGCCTCTGAAACCTGAGTTATTCTCTATTCGATGAGCCTACAGATACAACTATATGCCATTTAAAATTTTCCCATGTTTTAAATAAGACACAAGCCTTTTAGATCATAATGCTGGGAGAAAAGTGGTTCTCCTGTCATTCTAGGATGTACAATATATGTTCTGTAGGTAACCATTTCCCTTTGGGCAAGGATTTCTTTTTAACTTTTAAAACTGGCATACAATTCTGTAGGTGGAGTATGAATTCTTTCAATATCTGTATGTGTTAAAATGAAAGACTTTTATTTCCATTTGATTTCACATATAGGTGTTTTACCTGCATGGATATCTATTATCCATATGTGCCCAGTTCCCACAGAGGCAAGTGAGGGTGACAGACCCCTGGGACTGGAGGCACAGCACTGTTATAAGCCACTGTGTGGGTGCTGGGAATTGAACCTGGGTTCTTTGGAAAAGTAACCAGTTTTATTAACCAACAGGCCATCCTACCTCTAAGACAAAGGACTTTTAATGAAATAAAACAAAACAACAACACAGTGGCTAGAATAGAGACTCTGGAAACAGACTGCCTGGGTTCTGACTTGGATTGTCTTGTTATTTAGCTATGTGACCCTGGGCAAGGTGCTTGGCTAGTCTGAGCTTCAGTTTCCTTATGTGGGAATTGAGTGTAACAGCTGTCCCTACCTATCCATAAACTATTAAAAGTTTTGGCTAAGTGCTCAGCATTAGGTATCATTGCTATAGGGATTGTTATTACTGTTTCTGAGTACTTACTATGTGCCAGGTGCCATGCCCATCTCTTTGCCAGGACCTGATCATTTTATACATCCCTCAACCTTCTGAGGTAGGTATTATAATTGTCTGCAGTTCACCAGTGAGAATTCTCAGGGTCAGAGAGGTCAATGCAGTCCCATAACAATGAGGTAGCAGAGTCAGTTTTTGACTGAATGTCTGCCATAACCTGATCTGCCTTCATAAACGTGACGTCCTATGCAGGACAGGTATAGAGCAGTCTCATGCTGATTCCCTGAGTTGGTTACAAGACACCCTTGGGATCTGATCTCCCCTCTGGATAATAGGGCTTCTAGGAAACACCCCTTGGAAGGTCTTGAATTGGCTAGTAGTTCTGAAGACACTGCTGACCAGAGCCCTCTCTGTCCCCAGGACATCGAGAAGACCATGAGCACGGCTCTTCATGAGTTGCGGGAACTTGAGAGACAGAACACTGTCAAGCAGGCACCAGATGTGGTACTGGACACCCTAGAGCCCCTGAAGAATCCACCAGGCCCCATCAGCTCAGAGCCTGCCAGCCCCCTGCACACCATTGTCATCCGAGACCCCGATGCTGCCATGCGCCGAAGCAGCAGCTCATCTACTGAGATGATGACCACCTTCAAGCCAGCCCTGTCAGCTCGCCTGGCTGGGGCCCAGCTGCGTCCACCCCCCATGCGTCCAGTCAGACCTGTGGTCCAGCACCGGTCAAGCAGCAGCAGCAGCTCAGGTGTGGGCAGCCCGGCAGTGACACCTACAGAGAAGATGTTCCCTAATAGCTCCTCAGACAAGTCTGGTACCATGTGACCTACAGGACCCGTGACACCGCTGTGGCCCACTGCAGCACACCAAGGCCTAGAGTGGCCTCCGTGGCTTCCACTTGCTTCCCAGGGATCTCCTGGCCTTGGAGGGCAGATCCTAGAAGGTCAGCCTGGGAGGGTATATGTCTGTGGAGAGCAGAGGCCCAGGCGTTAGCTGCAGCTACTACACAGCCATGTGAATGCCGCAGACCTCTTGTGAGCAAAGAGACATGCCAAGGAATGCTGGAGCAAGATCAGTCCCAAGGACAGTGTTTCCTAAGATTGAGGCAGATGCTTACCAGCTTCTCATATTGTCACTGGAAAATTATTCTATCGATATTCTCTACATACGTATATATGTGTGTGTATATAAATACATGCATATATACGCATATGTGTACGTATGTGTCTGTAGGTGTGTGTATATATATATATTTATGCATCTATATACATATACTAGAGAGCTGGACATACACACATGCTAACTGTATATAGACGCTCCTTTTCTTTTTTCTTTTTATGAAACTTAGATTTACCTCAGACCCATGCCACCAAACATTTCCCACTGTTACTCAGTGGGATTTGCAGGGACTTCTCTGGGAGAACTTAGAGGCCCCACAGTAACTGCGAAAGAAGCAATATACCACTAACCTGCAGAGACACAAAACCAGAAACAGTCTCCAGCTGTCTCCAGAAGTCGTGGCCTTCCAGAACAGTCTGCCATCCCCAAGGAAAGGGGGGGCAGGCAGTACCCCTAAGCAGGCTGTTCCTAAAGGTGGGGAACCCTTCATAGAAAACCCTTCACACACCCCCCAGAGACCCTGCCCTGTCACCCGGAGGCCAAAGGTCAACTTTACCCCAAAAGGCAGAGGGGGAGTGGGTGTGAAGACCCTGGAGTTTGTATGCTGAATCAGGATGCTGAGGTGCTGGGTACCATCCTAGCACAGCATGACCTGTGGTTGAGGGGAAAAGAACAGCAAACAAACAAACAAACACCCCAAACAGAAGTATGAGTTAGTTCAACCCCTAGAAGTGCTGGAGAGATAAATCTGCGGTGATTATACAAGCTTTCCTTCTCTCATCAAATAGCTAATGTTTACCTTCCTCCTCACTCTACTGATTATGCCTTGTTAGATTGAGAACTAAATGGGCAAGGAGGTGTTCGGCCACACCATGTTTTTTCCAGAGCAGTCCACACCACGCTCTGCTCCCTGTTGGAGCCTCCAGTGCCCAGTCAGCCCTTGGCCTCCATCTTAGGAGGACTGTGCTAGGAAACACTGTAGGCTGGGATTCTGTGAACATGGCAGCGCTCCCCACCCTCTCTCTTCCCATCCTCTCCTTCCATTCCTTCTAAAGCAGTCAGTGTAGACAAAACACGGTGGTAGAAACAAGGTACGTGATTCT